>NC_051209.1:21725079-21777571 GCF_015220075.1 Falco rusticolus | reverse complement strand
CTTCTGGCCACCCTGTCCGGACTGCGCGGCCGGGCTGAGGAGGGGGGCGTCGTCGTCAGCGAGGGGGGCGGCTCCCCCGTCTCTCCCTCCCTCCCTCCAGCTCCCAGGCAGGACAAGCAAGCCAGCACCAGTGGGAAGCGTGCGCACCATCATGTCAAAAAAAAAAAGAAAAATTGACTCCGAGTGCGGGGTATTCCAAGAAAAGTGGACTTCTGATTATTTTTTCACGGAGTACAAAGAAAGAGCTGTTTGTCTGATATGCCAGAATTCAGTGTCTGTGTTCAAGGAATACAATTTGCGTCGACACTACCAACCTCAACATAAAGATAAATATGATTCTTTGGTCGGACAAGTGAGAAAAGATAAAATATTAAGACTGAAACATGGATTGACAACTCAGCAAAATACTTCTGTGAAGCAAAAGCAGCTCAATATATCATCACTTTGAGCAAGCTATCAAGTTGCCAAGCTCATAGCGCGCACTGGCAGAGCATTCACAGAGGGAGAATTTGTTAAAGAATGCTTTCTTTCGGTGGCCAAAGAGATGTGTCCAGAGAAGGCGCATTTATTTAGCACAGTGAGTCTTTCAGGACCTACAATTACACGAAGGATTGAAGAAATGGGGGAAAATTTGAATCTGCAGTTGCAAAACTCCTCAAAAAAACTTTGCTATTTCTCATTGGCACTCGACGAAAGCAATGATGTTCGTGATTCTGCACAACTTCTAATTTTAATTTGTGGGACAAATGATTCTTTCAAAGTCACGGAGGAGCTTGCTGCACTGAAAAGCATCAAAGGAACAACTACAGGAGAGGATATCTATGAGAAAGTTTGCCAAACTATGAATGATTTGGAGCTGGACTGGGGTAAACTATTCAGTGTGACAACTGATGGTGCTCCTAGCATGGTGGGGTCCATGAAAGGAGTGGTTGCACACATTAACAAAGAGATGGACAAACGCAGCCATTCACATCCAATAGCCATACACTGCATCATCCACCAACAAGCACTGTGTTGTAAATCACTGAAGCTGGACTCTGGCATGAAAATTGTGGTTTCTTGTGTTAACTTCATTAGAGCTCATGCACTAAACCACAAACTTCCTGACTTCAAGCACCAGTTTTTGTCAAAAAGGCCCTTTGTTTTGGCAGGCTTTGGGAATCACCCAGTCTATGTAGCAGTGTACACAGCAGCTGGGGAATGACGTGATGTAGTCACTTGTACCTAGACCTTAGTTTAAAATGTGGAAATAAATTAGGTTTTGATTTTTAAGAAGGCTTTTTTTTCCCTCACGATCTGATATAATTGTCTGAGTTTTATGATGCAAATGGGAATTTCTAAACAAGGAAATCTGACTGTGGATTCCACCATGCCCTCTGTATCTGTTGGAAGGTGATCTGGATCACAGGTGACTTGTGGAAATACAGTCTTAGGACACAGTCATTTACATCAGTACTGATATATTCAGTATATTTTTTCATTCATACCTTTTCCCCACTCCTTGCTGGGCTGGAGAGGTTATAACGCCTTATGAACTGGTGGTGATAATGTTCTACAAAAGGCAATATCCAGTAGTCTGAATACCTACTATAATATCAAATAGTTGGGCATAAAACTGCCTGAACTTTGGCTTTTCTGCAATTGTATGACACAAGTTTTATTCTGAAATTTGTCCTTAGTGAATTTATTCCCTACCCTCCCTCCACTGTAAACCAGTGCAGATGAACATCAAACTGCAAAGCAGATACTACGTACAAATGGATCATGAAGAGAAAAACTACAGAAAAACAAAAAGACTAAATTAATTTCCACATTTCCTAGTTTTGCATTCACTTAGATCTTGTATTTCACAATTATCTTGGAATTAGAGGGGTTCTAGTAATAAGCCTGATTCTCTATCATAGAATTCTATAATAGATATCATAGATATCTATCAATCTCTATCATATTATATTCTCTATCAAAGAATCATAGAATGGTTTGGGTTGGAAAGGACCTTAAAGATCATCTAATTCCAAGCTTCCTGCCATTGGCAGGGATACTTTCCACTAGACCAGGTTTCTCAAAGTTCAGTCCAACTTGGCCTTGAACATTTCCAGATATGGGCCCAAAAGATGACCCAGGAAACTACAGGCCCATTAGTCTTACTTCAGTCCCTGGGAAAGTAATCATGGAATCATAGAATGGTTTGGGTTGGAAGGGACCTTAAAGATCATATAGTTTCAAACCCCCTGCCTTGGGCAGGGATACCTTCCACTAGAACTGGTTGCTCAAAGCCTCATCCAACCTGGCCTTGAACACTTACAGGGAGGGGGCATCCACAACTTCTCTGGGCAACCTGTTACAGTGTCTTACCACCCTCATCATAAAACATTTCTTCATAATATCTAATCTACATCTACCCTCTTTCAGTTTAAAACCATTGCCCCTCATCCTATCACTGCACTCCCTGATAAAAGAGTCCCTCCTCATCTTTCATGTAGGCCCCTTTTAAGTACTGGAAGGCTGCTATACGGTCTCGCCAGAGCCTTCTCTTCCCTAGGCTAAATAACCCCAATTCTCTCAGCCTGTCTTCATAGGAGAGGTGCTCCAGCCCTCTGATCATCCTTGTGGTCCTCCTCTGGACTCATTCCAACAGATCCACATCCTTCTTATGTTGGGGACTCCAGAGCTGAACGCAGTACTCCAGGTGGGGTCTCACGAGAGCTGAGCAGAGCAGAGGGGGAGAATCACCTCCCTTGACCTGCTGGTCATGATTCTTTTGATGCAGCCCAGGATGTGATTGGCTTTCTTGGCTGCAAGCGCACATTGCCAGCTCATAGTCATTTTTTCATCCACCAGTACCCCCAAGTCATTCTCTGCAGGGCTACTCTCAATCCACCCATTGCCCAGTCTGTATCCATATTTGGAATAGTCCTGACCCAGGTGCAGGACCTTGTACTTGGCCTTGTTGAACTTGAGGTTCACACAGGCCCACCTCTCAAGCCTGTCAAGGTCCCTCTGGATGGCATCCCTTCCTTGTAGAGTATCAACCACACCCCCTAGGTTTGGTGTCATTCACAAAATTGCTGAGGATGCACTCAATCCCACTGGAACAAGCCCTTCTAGAAACTATCACCAGCCAAATGAAGCAGAGATTTGGGAAAAGTCAGCACAGATTTACCAAGGGCAAATCATGGCTGACTAACCTGATCACCTTCTACAGCAAAATAACTTCTGTCAACATTGGGAGAGCAGTGGATGTTGTTTGCCTGGATTTCAGCAAAGTATTCAACACTTTTAAACAGCCTTCTTTCTCCTGAACAAACTGGCAAGATATAGACTGTATGGGTGGTCTGCAAGATGGGCAGGAAATTGTCTGACAGGCCACACTCAGAGGATGGTGATCAATCATTTTTCCTCAGGCTGGCAGCCTGTGACAATTGGGGTCCTCCAGAGAGCAATACTGGGCCCCACGCTGTTCAACATCTTCATAAATCACCTGGATGATGAGATTGAAAGCACCCTAATCAAGTTTGACGATGACACTAAAGTGTGTGGTGAGGTGGACACTCCAGAAGGGTGAGCCATCTTACAGAGACACCTGGATAGGCTGGAAGAGTAAGCTAGCAAGAACAGCATGAATTTTAACCATGTTCTAAGCACCATGTCTACATGTTTTTTAAACACCTTTAGGGATGGTGATTCCACCACCTCCCTGGGCAGCCTGTTCCAATGCTTGACCACCCTTTCAGTGAAGAAAATTTTCCTAATATCCAATCTAAATCTCCCCTGGCAAAACTTGAGGCTGTTTCCTCTTGTCCTGTCACTAGTTATCTGGGAGAAGAAACCTACCCCCACCTGTCTCCAACCTCCTTTCAGGTGGTTCTAGAGAACCTCCTTTCAGGTAGTTCTAGAGAGTGATAAGGTCCCTCCTGAGTGTCCTCCTTTCCAGACTAAACAACCCCAGTTCCCTCAGCCACTCCTCATAGGATTTGTTCTTTAGACCCTTCACCAGCTTTGTTGTCCTTCTCTGGACACGCTCCAGAACCTCTACATCCCTCTTGAAGTGAGGGGCCCAAAACGGAACACAGTATTCAAGGTGTGGCCTCACCAGTGCTGAGTACAGGGGGACAATCACTTCCCTAGTCCTGCTGGCCACACTGTTTCAGATACAAGCCAGGATGCTATTCGCTGCCCTGGCCACCTGGGCACACTGCTGCCTCATGTTCAGCTGGCTGTCAACCAGCACCCCCAGGTTTTTTTCCTCCAGGCAGCTTTCCAGCCACTCATCCCCAAGCCTGTAGCTTTGCATGGGTTGTTGTTACCCAAGTGCAGGACCCAGCACTTCTTGTTGAACCTCATACAATTGGCCTTGGCCCATCAATCCAGCCTGTCCAGATCCCTCTGCAGAGCCTTCCTACCCTCAAGCAGATCAACACTCATTCCCACCTTGGTGTCATCTGCAAACTTAGTGAGGGTGCACTCAATCTCATTTTCCAAATCATTGATAAAGATATTAAGCAGGACTGACCCCAATACTGAGCCCTGGGGAACACCACTTGTGACTGGTCGCCAGCTGGGTGTAACTCAATTCACTACCACTCTTTGGGCTCGGCCAGCCAGCCAGCTTTTTACCCAGCGTAGAGTACAGCCATCTGAGCCATGAGCAGTCAGTTTCTCCAGGAGAATTCTGTGGGAGACAGTGTCAAAGGTTTACTACTAAGCCTACTACTAAACCTGCCAAGGTCCAGGTCGACAACATCCACAGAATTTCCCTCATCGACTAGGCAAGTCATCTTGTCATAGAAGGAGATCAGGTTTGTCAAGCAGGACCTGCTTTTCATAAACCCATGCTGGCTGAGCCTGATCCTCCAGTTGTCCTGTACGTGCCATGTGATGCCACTCAGGATGATCTGCTCCATAACCTTCCCCGTGACTGAGGTCAGGCTGACAAGCCTGTAGTTTCCTGGATCCTCCTTCCAGCCCTTCTTGTAGATGGGCATCACATTTGCTAACCTCCTGTCTTTTGGGACCTGTCCAGTTATCCAGGACTGTTAATAAATGATGGAGAGTGGTTTGGGGAGCTCTTCTGCCAGCTCCCTCAGTACCCTTAGGTGGATCCCATCTGGCCCTTGTGCATGTCTAAGTTGAGCAGCAGGTCACTACCCATCTCCTCCTGAACTGTGGGGACTAATGTCACTTCCAACCTAGGTTATTCTATCATTCTATGATCTAACATTTGACTTTTTCTCAGGTTTGCTGAACCTAGTTTCATCTTGGCATAAGAGGAGATGACTTGTTGCTGAGGTGACAGAAAAACATGCCTCAAGGTGGTCAGTCCCTGGGTAGCAGGGTGTATGGAAGGATTTGGGCAGGTGCCTAGGGTAGTTATCATCTCCAATAGCCTGGGATTTTGTGCCTGAACAGGCAATTAATCCTTGTAAACTGACACGCCACCTGATAGAAGGGTGCCTTGCCTACCCCCATGAATCCCAGCAGCTCCTAGCACCATTCTGGGGCTTTTCCTGTGCCTATCGAGCCTTCATTCAGCATTATCAAAGGAGCATGGCTGAGACAGGGACCCAAACCACATCTGAGGACATCATGATTGAGACAGGGAACCAAACCCCAGCTACAGAAAATAAAGGAAAGTGAGAAGATTTATGGATCAAGATAATGGCGGACTAATAGGGAAAACAAAAGTTGCATGCACACAAGGAAAGCAAAAAGATGAATTCATTCACTGCTTCCCATTGGCAGGCAGATGTCCAGCCACTTCTTGGAAAGCTGGGCCTCAGCACATGTGGTGTTTGCTTGGGAAGACAAACACCATAACCACAAATGTCCCCCCCCTTCCTCCTCCTTTCCCTGAGCTTTTATTGTTGAGTGCAATGTCATATGGTATGGAATATCTCTTTGGTCAGTTTGAGTCAGCTTTCCTGTCTATGCCCGCTCCCAACTTTTTGCCTACCCTCAGCCTATTGGCCTTTGGGTGAAGGGGGTGGAGAGAAAAGCCTTGATGCTGTGCAATCACTGCTCAGCAATAGCCAAATCATTGGTGTGTTATCAACACTATTTTAGCCACAAATACAGAGCAGAGCACCATATTGGCTGCCATGAAGAAAATTAACTCTATCCCAACCAGACCCAGAACAAACTGGTAGAGAACTAAAACATCATGAGCCTAAAATCTGTTCAGGATGCATGCTTCTTTCCATTACAGTGTGGTCAAAAGTTAGTCTATTCTTTTGAGCATTCAAAGCTAGTTAGTGACTTGATTTTGCTCTTCCCTCTCTTATATCTTATGTTTGCAGAATATTAGAACACCACAAGCTGAAGGAGCTACATTATTAGAAAACTACAGCACAATGTTTCTAGTTATTTTGTACTCTCAACAGAGCTATTTTAGTCTGGATGCATCTCTGAGGACTCTTTAGCAGCAGTGCTTTTAGTTTGACAGACTTGTAAGGAATCGAGGGAGGTGGAGGAAGACTTGGCTAATGATGAAAGTGCATTAAAGGAATGCTCTGTGGGTTGCAGGTTTAATGGTGTCTGCATGTGACATTGATTTTAATTTTCTCTGTGGTTATCTGTATTTTGTCCTTTGAGGTAAAAAGGGTACAGCTCTAGTTTGGATCATATCAGTGATGTTGTGTTTTAACATTTCTTATAACTAGAACATGACTTGAAGGAGGACTGAAACATGGCTGCAGAGTAGCCTTGGTGAGTGTGTGATGTGGCCCACACAGCCCTTCCAAACTCTTTTAATATTAGTATCTTGTAACCCTTACACTTATTAAACCTCACACCCACTGTCCTGTGATCATCCTGTCTCCATTCTGATTGTGTGACTTATTGCAGGTTTCCTTAGATCTACACTGTTGGGGGTAGATCCACCAAAGATCTTAAATATGAGAACATTTGGCTTCTGAGTACCCTGTGGTCCTTGGCCTGAGTTAAACCTCTAAGCTCCTTGAGCATGGAGGTGGTAGAAAATTAGGGACCCAGGAGCAAGGTTCACAAGAAGTCAGCAAATTGAGTGGGCCACTAACTCAGCCAGTAAGTTGAATACGCTGGAGGGGTGAAATCCACACTTTAAAACAACCCACCCCTCAGTCTCTAATGTCAGGTTGAATGCAGGCACATCCTTCTGCTTGGAGTCCTCAGCCATGAGCACTCTGGGTGTCTGAGGAAGATTAACACCTCTCACTCATTTAACAAAATATTTCTGCCAAACTTTGAGGAAGGTTTTGTACCTGAATTGCAAAACATCTTTTTAGGTCTACTATTAGGATCTAAAAGGGAAGGAGGTATGTCTGTCACAGAGAAAAAGATGTAACCTAGCTTTGACATGCAAACTGTGGGTTTTGGATTGGATTGGAATAAAATTGGATGGATGCAAGCACTGCTATCCATTGTCAATGCTTTTGTACCCAAATGTCTTCTATGTAGAGTTTCACCAGTTTTACAGTATCTGCTGGGTTTGGACACGCAATTCAGATAGGTAGGAAAAGTCCCAAGCAGAAAGTCTTGCTTAAACTGCAATGAGAAATGAATCTTTATGGCTTTGTTGGATTTAGGGACTAGGTGCTCCAGTACAGGACCATTCTGATACTGCAGGCTATCAGGTTTGTTAGGGGAAGACATGCCTGAGTGGTTAAATTGGACATCTCAAGAATATTGAAATGTTGGGATCAGCCATTTAAAGCAAAACTTAGATGTCTAATGTGCTTTGGAATATTCCAAGAAGTTTTATGAGCTTTGTCTTTAAAACTGCAAGTCCTTTAAACCTACTTTTAATCTGTACAAAAATTAGGATTGCAGAAAGGCCCTGATCATTTGGAGGCTCCACTCCTTTCTTTAGTCTCATTCCTAATTAACTACTGTGATGCTTCAAATGAGAAGATTTGATGACTGTGAGGCTCAGTGTTTTGCTATAGCAGACTTTCAGGAATGTTTTTATTATTTGGAGACAAGGCATCAATGAGCAGAACATATATAGTTGCAGGAATGTTTTCTAAAATTATCCTGTAGACACAAGTCTTGAGACACAATGTAGTGCCTCAGGAGAATTCTACCAAAGTCTACATGCAATCCCATGCTGCATTGTCTTCTGTTTCAACATAGATGAGTAAATTTGGATTTACATCTCTCACATTTGTGATTCTTGGGAGACTGTGGGAAAACCTACCCAAGTTTATAAGAGTGAGTAGCATTATATTTTTGGGGTGGGGGGATAATAGGCACCTTAGTCCCACTTACAAACTAGTGTCAGAACTTAGCTTCTTTGCTAACCCTTTCTTCAGTTGGGCAATATATCTTGCAAATTCCAGTGTGCCAGCACACAGTGCTTACCTAATGCTGTGTAATGGTGAAAGTACATAAAAGCCTGTTGTTATGTGTTTAAACAAGGTGCATCAGCAAAGAAAGTTCTTTCAATGGAATATTTATACTTTACATTAGCCATGAAATCTTGGAAGATTTCATTAAAACCTTTTTAAAGCCCAATACTTTGGTATATTTTTTCTACCTGAGTAATAATTTTGGTATTATTACACACTAAGAAGGGATTATGGAAATCAAAGCATGGTAAAAATGGCAGTAATTATAGAGCTTGGTTTTGTTCTTGTAGAAGAATGGCTGCAGAAGTGTGGCCTTAGAATCTCTAAAGATCTGCACACTCCAGGCCTGGCATTAGAATTAGAATTGTGCTGAAGTTAACAAGAAAGGTAGCCTTGAGCTATTCTTGAATCCTGAGACCAAGTAATTATGTTGTGCCAACAGGCTGTGGCTGTAACAAGCTACAGCTGTTGGGAAGGCAGGTGCAAGGCCAAGAAAGATAGGGAGCAGTATGGGAATATAGGAAGTAGCAAACCACAAGGCTGAAGCATAGCAACGCAATTAGCTACATGGATAGAATGCTTATTTTAGTCATGATAATTAGGGGTGTGAGAACAGCACGCGCTTAGAGGCTACTAAACAATTATTTTTTTGCTTTAAGAATATGCATGTGTATCGAGTCTATATAAGTAGTGTTAGAAACTAATAAAGTTGAGCAAGATGCATAACTCATATTGAGTAATTTCTTGACTCCGGCAAACCCTTTTCCCAACAATTGGCGCCTGAATGACGGGAAAGCTGGAAAAACTCTGCCTTTGCATTGCGACGGTGGGCTTTGCGAACTGAGAGTCGCTGAGAGGAGTTCGAACAGGAAGACGTCCGTAAGAAGTAAAGGCGTCTGAATCCGGCATTGACGTCGTGCGCGGACCTGCACCGGTAAGACCGTTTTTCCCTCGATAATGGAAAGGGAGGCAGCACTCACGCTATTATCTGATATTCTTGCTAAGCGAGAGGCTAGCGTGAGCACAAAGAAGCTCCATGAGCTCTGTAGGTGGGCGAAGGAAAAAGGACACTTAAAAGACCCGCAATTGCTGTTTAGTGTGACTGAGGGGCGAGAGATCGGGGATTCCCTTTGGTATGCGATCCTTAGCGGCAGCAAGTCGGCCAAGGACTTGGGACCAACCTGGCGGGAGGTCATGAGCCATTTACGATCAATGGTTGCAGAGAAAAAAATGGCTATGGCTGCCTCAGACCTCCTCGGTAGGGAAACCGAGTCGGAGTCTACCCGATTATTTGGTCAAGGCGTTCCGTCTGCGAAAGGCATAATTGTGCCTGTTAAAAATCTGCGACAGAGCTATTACACCCGACACCGGAGGGTGCCGCCGCAACGGGTGCTCCACGCCGACCTGAAAGCTACCGAGAGCCGCCCCCCCTGCTAGATGAGGAAGAGGGTACTAGGGCGGGTCCGAGAGCACCTCTGAATGAGAGCGCAGAGTCCGATAAAGAAAATGAGCCCACCACAGCTTCAGCTGCCCCGATGCCCCGTCTCCGAACAAAACCGTCCGACCGGACCTTAAACCGCTTGCTGCAGCAACTGAACGAATGCCATCTGCCTACTGCCGGTCGTGATGTTCAAGTCCTGACCCAGGAAGGCGTTATCCTCCAGCCTGCCGCTCCCCAAAGTCGTTGGTCTGGGGTTATACGAGACGCTATATTGGCGGGAGAGTGGCAGGCTGCTTCTGCTGTTGCATGTCCGGTGCGGACCACCACTTTACCAGATGGTTCAGCAGCCACAGCATGGAAACCTTTTGATTGGAAGTTTATGCAGCAGCTGCGACAAGCCGTTACACAATATGGATTACAATCTGAACCAGTCAAACACCTGCTGAATTATTTGACTCTGAAATCATGACACCCAGTGACTGTACTTCGCTAGCCAGATTGCTTCTTACACCAGCACAGTTCCCCGCGCCCCGCCAGCGTGCCGTGCCGTGCCGTGCCGTGCCCCGCGGCTCCCCCCGCTCGCCCGCCCAACCACCGCCACGGATCCCCCCAGCTGCTGGCGAAAAGCGGAGTCCAGAGTTCGGCGTGGAGCTGCAGATCGCACCCCCGCTGGTGGTAAAACCGCGTAGAGTAAATCGCGGCAGGACTCTACGCTAAATTCCTCTCTGTGAACTACGGAAGACCGCGACGAGTAAATCGTGGCAGGGCTTCTCCGCGCTGATATCCTTTCTGTGAGAGGGGGGAGCTCTGAGAAGACCGCGATGGAATTAGACGCGACAATTAAACTGTTAACTGGCATCCTCCTTAAGAGAGGGGAGGGCGTTAAAGAGACAGAAGTGGAGACCTTAGTTCGCTGGGCACGAAAAAAGAATAAGATCCCCGAGCCCGCGTTATTGTTTAGTATTGCGGAATGGAGAGTAGTGGGAAATTGCCTCTGGGATACTACGATCGAGGGAGGCAAAGAAGGAAAAGAAGCTAAAGCGTTAGGAGTGACGTGGCGGTCGATAGTTAACACTCTGGAAACTATGAAGGCGGAAAAAAAAAAAAAGTAGCGGCGGCAGCCATAGAAGCGTTGGGGTGATGTGGTAGAAAAGCCGGTGGAACAGAAGGGTGATTCACCTAAGCCTTCTCTCTTGGCTACACTTTTCGGAGTTGGGCATACTCGTCCTATGAAGGGTATGTCCGCCCCTGCGTGTTCAACAGTGCCGGAGCTTTTAGATAAGACAGCGGACAACTAAAAGTTACTCCTCAAGAGCCTGCGGTAACTGAGCCGAACCCGGAAGAGGCTGCTGAGCATCCCCAGGAGGGCGGGGCAGAGAGTCCTGCTGCACCAATCACGTCAGGGAGGGCAAAAGCGCCGTCCGATGTCGTATCCTTCTGGTCCTGAAACATCATCGGACGAATTTGGGGAGGAAGGCGGGGAAAAGCCTTGTGATAACAATACAGAGAAATCCTTACAGGAGGTAATAGATAAATTAAGAAAACTGGTAAAGCGAGTTGAAATGAACCTGCCTACTACTTCAACACCTGTAATTCCTCCAGTTAGCCCAACTACCCCACCGATGCTGAAATTGGAAAGATCCAATTCTACAGCGTTGGTCTGGTGTTATTCGTGATGCTATTTTGGAGGGTGATTGGCAGGTGACCAGCTCGTTAGCTTGTCCAGTACTGATTAATAGTCGTGATGCACATAACTGGGACATGATTTGTGGAAGGTTAATGATCAGATTTTAGCGATGGGAGTGTTGCAACCTGCTCTTCCACCTTTTATGCTGATCCCTCAGATTTGGCAAATTGTTGTGATAGACTTGAAAGACTGTTTTTTTTTCATGATTCCCTTACACCCTAATGACAAACAAAGAGACCAACTAACGATGATTTGCAACTGTTCCGATCCTGGTTGCATGGCACCGAAGCCAACAGTCCTCAAACTTGTTCACCAGAACAGCGGGCTGCCCTGGAAGTTATGTCCCGCAAGAATCAGACTGGCTGGTGTGGTCGCTGAATGGCGAATCATCCGTTATCGTTTTTGGTTTGTAATGTTGCCACTTCACCTTTTGCCCTTATTTTGCAATGGCAAAAGAAAAAGGGGGAAAATACGGCGATCATTTTAGAGTGGTTGTTTTTGCCATTGCAACCCAGACATCGTATTTTAAGTCACCCTGAAGCAGTAGCGGCCTTGGTGAGAAAAGGAAGAGACAGGATTGTTGAAATTGATGGGACTGAACCGGCAGATATCAGTATTCCAGTCCGTGGTGATGATTATGAGTGGCTCCTGAGACATTCAACAGCCATACAGGAAGCCTTGATGGGCTATACAGGTGTTGTACACAACAACCGGCCAAAAGGACCTCTCTGGAAGATGTTAGAACATTATCAGTGGATTGCGAGACCGTTATGCTCAAAAAGACCAGTTAACGGGCCAACGGTGTTTACAGATGCAGGACGAAAGATGAAGAAGGCTGCATGTGTTTGGCAATCCGATAATCAGTGGCAGAAACAAGTGATCACCGGTGAACCACGGGACAACCTTCAAGCCTTAGAACTGAAAGCAGTGTGTTGGGCATTGGGAAGCTGGAACAACACACCTGTAAACATAGTATCAGACTCATTGTACGTAGTTGGTGTAGTACAGCGTATTGAAGATGCCTTGTTGAGAGAGACAAAGAACCAACATCTTGGTGAAATGTTTCTACAACTGCGTAGTACTCTTCGACAGAGAAAACATGAATTTAGTATTATGCATATTAGAAGTCATCAGTGGACCATTGGGTTGGGCGAAGGTAATGCTAGAGCTGATGAAGCAGTCAGCTATCTGGCAATAACTCCTCCAACAAGTAAGTTTGAAGAAGCTCGTAACAGCCACGAGATGTTTCATCAAAATGCAAAGTCTTTACATCAACAGTATCAAATACCCATAGCAGTTGCAAAGGGTATTGTCCGCTCCTGTCCTCCATGTAGTCATCATGGACCTGGTTTAGGGGTGGGCACTAACCCAAAAGGTCTGAAGGCACTTCAGGTTTGGCAAATGGATGTAACACATGTACCTGACTTTGGGAAGCTTAAGTATGTGCATGTCACAATTGACACCTATTCTCATTTTATATGGGCCACTGCACAAACCGGAGAAAAGGCATTACATGTGGAGAGACACTTAATGTCTTGGTTTGCTGTCATGGGAGTACCTGTAGAAATAAAGACAGACAATGGTTCAGCGTATAGTAGTCAACGAGTCGCTAGGTTTATGACAGCTTGGGGAATTAAACACGTTAAAGGGATTCCTCACTCCCCAACGGGGCAAGCAGTTGTTGAAAGGGCAAACCATACCCTGAAGGATTATCTTCAGAAACAGAAAGTATCGCAGGACATAGATGGAACTAAACGGTTGACTAAGGTGTTGTTTACCTTAAACTATCTCTCCCTTATGGAGAATAGAGAGGGACCACCTGTTGTTATACATCACCAAACAGCGCGAGGGAACCAAACAGCTGCAGTTCCTGGTTTGAATGTTCTGTATAAAAATATGGCTTCAGGTGTATGGGAAGGACCTAATCCGCTGTTATTTATTGGTAAAGGTTATTTTTGTATCTCCACAGATAAAGGACCTAGATGGGTCCCTAGCAAGTTTGTGCGACCTGTATGTCAAGATCAGAAGACAGAAGAGAAGACTCAGAGCGAGCAGATGGAATGAACTGTCTATGTTGCAAGGGATGTAACCCGTGGGTATTGTGCCGATGTATGCTATGTGGGGTAAAATGGTTCTGTAAGCCAAAGCTTAAATGTAAATGGTGAAAAGAGTGTATGTGTTTGATTAGTAACCGGGCATGAAGCAAGAGAAAACATACGACTAGTGTAATACCATGCTGATTGGAGACAGCATACATCATCAGAATCTGTGAGCACAGATTTGTGGGGTGGAATGTGAAAAAAAAAAAGAAAAAAAAAGGTGGAAATTGTAGGACTAAACATGTTTAAGTGGTGGACTTGGTTTACAGTCTTGATGAATTTTTTACCCGTTGGCCAAGGTATTTTTGACATCTTGCCTAGAACAAACATATGGGTGACATGGGCAAATATCACGGGAGTAACAGACTTGTTTGTCTGCAACAAGATGACAACCCCTTTAGAACTTGTTTAATTGGTATTCCCTTACAGGTGGATGAAACAATTTTTGATGGGTTTTGGAATGTTAAAACAGTGGATCTGACTTCCAATCAGAATGGTACATGTATGAGTCCAAATGGGCAATATGTTTGGCCTTCTATGCGTAATGCAGCGTGGCAGAAGACGGTTATTGAGAATTTAAATCAGCCACATCATTTACCTTTGCAGGAGTTAGACCTATTGGCTAGCGTTGTACCTGTTGAATATGTTAATGTTACTGCAACTGGTATGGCAGACTGTACCCACATGTCATCACCACTTCAACCCGTGAATGGCACTGGAGTAATTTGGTTTGGTGACCCGTGGCAGTTATGGCTAACACGTCAAGGTGAACGGGGGTTTTATACAGGGTTTCAAAATCTAACCGGTTCACCTAATTGGGGTGAATAGAAAACTGGAGGTTTCCATACAGATGTATCAGGGGGATATCAGTTGCCACCGAGACTCTTTTTGATATGTGGGGACAGAGCGTGGCCAGGAATACCTATGCATCCTGTCGGTGGACCATGTTATTTAGGGCATTTAACTTTGTTTGCTCCACGTATGAAAGACTTATTGAAAATAACTCCACAATCTCATAGATCACAGAGGGCACTGCGCACCTTTGATGAAACATGTAATGACCGAGTCGATCTGCAGTCTGTAACAGCAAATGTCCTAGCCTCCATATTTATGCTGGGAGCAATGACAGCATTAAATGCTAAAAATATACGAAGGTTAGCATGCTGGGGAGAGAAACAATTTAATCCTACATTGCAGATTTTAAGTTCGTTATCGCTTGATGAAGATAGTGTTAGGCATGCTACATTACAAAATAGAGCTGCAGTAGATTTTTTGTTATTAGCACATGGACACGGTTGTGAGGATTTTGAAGGGATGTGTTGTATGAACCTTTCCGATCATTCCATATCTATCCACAAGAAGTTGTCACAACTGCAGGGAAACATGAAGCATATTCTTGCTGATGATAATCCCTTTGATGAATGGTTGAGAGGATTGGGGATAATAGCTTGGTTAAAGATGTTATTGATGGAAGGAATACGCTTTGTTATAATCATTAATGTAATGCTTTTAGTTTTTAGCTGTGCTTTTTCTTGTTTAAAGAGAGTAGTTTTTAACATAACCAATCAGGCCTGGCTTGTGCAAAAGAAAAAAGGGGGAATTGTAGAAGCAGAAGCAGAAGTGTGGCCTTAGAATCTCTAAAGATCTGCACAATCCAGGCCTGGCATTAGAATAGGCCTGTAATTAGAATTGTGCTGAAGTTGCTGTGCTGAAGTTAACAAGAAAGGTAGCCTTGAGCTATTCTTGAATCCTGAGACCAAGTAATTATGTTGTGCCAACAGGCAGTGGCTGTAACAAGCTACAGCTGTTGGGAAGGCAGGTGCAGGGCCAAGAAAGATAGGGAGCAGTATGGGAATATAGGAAGTAGCAAACCACAAGGCTGAAGCATAGCAACGCAATTAGCTACATGGATAGAATGCTTATTTTAGTCATGATAATTAGGGGTGTGAGAACAGCACGCTACTGTTGCGACGGAGGGAAGACACAGTCACTCAATATGAGTGATCAGCAGACTTCGTTTATTGTCTCTTATAGTCACCTTTTATGCCTTCTTATAATTAGCTCATACATATTACAAAAGTTAAGCTCATTATTGGTTAGTTGCCTAAATACCAAGCCCACCCCTAGTTTCTCTTCTGTAGTTTTCTGTTCCCACCTGCAACATTCTTTTCCCACCGAAATCTTCCTGTTACTGTGTAACAAGGACAGCCAAAGACAGTGTATTTTGCTTTACTTCAGATAAGCTGAGAGCGATGTGCATTTTTGTCCAGCCAGCTGGACTATGTCTATGTGACCCTTTTCAGCTAGCCAGTTATCCATACGCTACTAACCAATTATATTTTTGCTTTACGAATATGCATGTGTATCGAGTCTATATAAGTAGTGTTAGAAACTAATAAAGTTGAGCAAGATGCATAACTCATATTGAGTAATTTCTTGACTCCGGCAAACCCTTCTCCCAACAGTTCTAAGTAAAGCATAAAGTGTCTTTAAAGAAACTGGTTTAAAACCAAACTAGCGTTTAAAATATAAGTAATATGAGTAAAATTTTGGGTTTTATTATAAAGTAAATAGAGAACTAGGCCATGGGTAAAAGAAACAGTATAAAGTTTGTATATATCTTCAGATTACTGCATTCCTCTTACCTGGAAATGATTGTAGAAATGGGGAGGTTAGCTTCCTAACACAGTTCTGGTTTGAGGAAAAATATACATGGTCTCACACCCTCAAAGCTGCAAGGTTCTAGCCCTAAAGTTCTGAGCCTGTTTTGACATGTCCTTTCCCTTGTGCCCGTTGGGTTACTCTTTCTTTCAATCCCTTATGAATTATAAAAGGTAGCCACAAGTGACAGTCAAACTGTAAGCAGGGATCACACAGGTATTAAATTCAGAAACTGACAACATAATTCACATAATTATTTTTTTCTTTGTGAAATACAAAATGTTTTGTATAGTAGCATATTCAAGAGCAGTGTTACTAAAGTTGATCTTCCACTTGACTACAGAAGAAAGTAAATAAATATGTGCTGTAAATATCAAATTAAATTTGAGACAGCTTGATGCAAATATTTTACATTTGTTGGAAGGGTGCAGTAAAAGAGGGACTGGAGAAAAGTCAAAGAATTATTCAAAAACAGTCTGCAGTTTACAAGAATACCGAAATTCTGTTTTGTAGCAGCATACAAAAGTAAAAAGCTAGCTTAAGTTGAAAAGTGTAGCTTTAGAGTATATAAAAAATTGGCAAATAAATAAAGTTTGAATGCATATCTATTTAAAATTATAAAGGACAGACAACTAACAATTGTATTAGTTATCATTTTCATACTTGTTTAAAAGCAGATGAATCACAAATGTTTTGGTTTTTACATGTGTACTTTTGGGAAGAATACCCATTTCCAGTGTTATGCATTATCGATCTGTTTCACAAACATATTTTTTAAACAACAAAGAGTATAAAAGATGCTTTACCCAATATTAAACTTGATGATGCATACTTTGGCACAAATTTGAAAAAAAATTTAAACATGTTTGAAAACTTTATCTGTACCCTACTCAAGGTTAGAAGTGTCAAAACTTGTGTGTGCTAGTGGGTCAGCGAATCAACCTTCCCACCTTCCTCAGCATCCCTCCTCCTTCTCCAGATACCTAAAACTATACAAAGGAAAATTAACACGTAGTTGAAAATAATAGCAGTCTTACAACTATTAGTTCAAATTTTTGTATCTGGAAGGATTTTGAATATGCATATAACTACACAATTCTTTAATAGAAGGGATGGATAGGTGCTTGATTTTGGCTTTCAGTCTCCAAGATGTCTTTATCTGCCTATCTTTTGTGTCCCACATAGTGAGCCTAAATTCTGAGGTTTTTCTATTACATGTTTTTAGCATTTTAGTTAAAATTAGGTGGGAAACTCTGTGGAAAAAATAAGTTCTCAGTTAAAGGTAATGATACAATTAACAGTGGGAACAGATATTTTTCTTCTAGTTGGTAGGTCTACTGAAGACTCTGAATCTGTGGCATGACTAAGCAGAAGGTAGAGGGAAGGCAATAATGTCATATCTCTCCTCTTTCCTTAAGCACTACAACTTCAGGTGTTGTAATGAATTTGCTATATACAGAGATACAAGAAACTTCCAGTCTCCAGTGAATTTATTAGTGATTTGTAGCAAGCATAAACATGCTATAAAAAGGTGCCATACAGAGTGCAAGATCTTCTCTATGACAACCTGGCTGCATCTATGCTGCATATCAAAACAGCTGAAAGCACCTGAATTGGTTACTATAATTCAGCAGTTCCTTTCACTGAAAAACTGAAGAGGAATAAAGGTACAGGTTTACCTCTGTTGCGACGGAGGGAAGACACAGTCACTCAATATGAGTGATCAGCAGACTTCGTTTATTGTCTCTTACAGTCACCTTTTATGCCTTCTTATAATTAGCTCATACATATTACAAAAGTTAAGCTCATTATTGGTTAGTTGCCTAAATACCAAGCCCGCCCCTAGTTTCTCTTCTGTAGTTTTCTGTTCCCACCTGCAACATTCTTTTCCCACCGCGATCTTCCTGTTATTGTGTAACAAGAACAGCCAAGGATAGTGTATTTTGCTTTACTTCAGATAAGCTGAGAGCGATGTGCATTTTTGTCCAGCCAGCTGGACTATGTCTATGTGACCCTTTTCAGCTAGCCAGTTATCCACATACCTCTGTGTAGAATTCAAGTGAAATGTAAATGCTTCTATTGAACAGATAGTTTGTGGAAGCAATACTGCTGTTCAAAATATCAGTAATTTTTTCAACTAAAAAATTTATATATTTAAAATGCATTAAGCCATATCAACTTAGTCACCTAATGAAAAATTGGGTTCCCTGTAGACTTTTATTGACTTAGCAGTGCTTGTTGTTTGAAGTTTCAAGTCTCAGAATTTGGGAGGGTTGTATAATTACTGGCATAATTAAAGGTTATATGATGTAAAGAGGTCAGATTTCTAAAAGCAAAATGGGTGACAATAATGAAAACTAATCCTATTTGGAAAGTTCTGATAAGTAGAAGGCATGTTTAAAGTGAAGCTCAAATGGAACTGAGGAATTGGTATTAATTTTAAAGGTAGTGTTTTGGATCTGGTCTGACAACATCATTCCTTTGGAAAGGGGCTTAATTGGCTTAATAGTGTTCGATAAGAATAGGAAAAGGTTGTTCTGTATTGTAAATTAAGCAGTGGGGAATGTTCTTGTTCTGATGTCTTTTATGATGTAGACAATTTTATATGTATTTAGGGTTTGTAGCTTGATTAAACCATGATTTGAACTATGTTTCACCTTGGATTCACAGTTACTAAAATTTTCATACAAACACATTGCCACAGGTATAAAGGTATAACATCACTATGAAACTTTTGAGTCAAACAAAATCAGGGATATATCAGAAATTTTGTCTCACAAGAGTAACTTTCTTGAAGTAAGTGAAAGGGGAGTACCTGTGGTAGAGCTGTCAGAGTTAAGAAATGTTTGGGAGGTGCAAAGGGCCAGATTCTTCTGGTTTAGCAGTACAGTGCAGCTACAGCTGTTAGCCTACTGCAGCCCTGTTTAAAGAGCAGAAAGATTCTTTAATAATTGAAGCACAAGTTCAGAGAGAACTAGTTTACATATTAGTAATCCAAGTATTCTGTTTTGCTATTGCATTTAATATTTGTGGATTTTTTTTATGTTGAGAAAGACTGAAATGACTGAGTTGACTGTATAAAGACAGTACTGTGAATCTTTTAAATATTTTTTTTAGTGGTGGAAATGTCTTCCTCAATAGCCTCAACATGTACAATTTAGAAGCAACCTCTATCAAAGTGATTTTTCTTTTAAAAGCATAATTGCCTTAAACTGAAGAAGGGTTTTAATGGAGAAGCATGAGCTGTCTCTCAACCTATTCACAAAATTTCAGCTATGTAGCTGATTTATAAACTTTTGTAGTTCTAAAACTAGATGAGAGTTCCAAATAGTGGCAATTTAGGAATACTTTTTTTTCCCCCAATCCTTCTTTGCTAGTAGCAGTATGCATCCTATGTTGTCCTGTTGGATAACAGTTCATATTTACCTATAAAACACCAAGACAGCTGTTGCAAGTTTTACTTACAAAGCTTTCAATTCTGGGAAGGCAGAGGAAGAAAGTATCAACTTCACCTAATTCTGTTTTCACTCTGTGACCTCAGTCAACTTCATTTGAGAATTTTATTAATTCTTTTTTTTTTTTAAATACAGCTAACAGTAGGACAAAGATAGTGGGAGATCACAACCTCCGACTCAAATAGTCCCCCCAAAAGAGGGCAAAATCCTGCTTGAGGAGCATGTGTAGTTAGTAGAGAACTTCAGTAGTGCTATTTGAGGATGTGTACTAATTTGCATTAAAATTGAGAAACTTGTAACCAATCCTGTGTATGATGAATGAATATGCAATGTACTATGAAGCATAAAAAGTGGACAGATGAGGGAAGAAGTTAGGGAAGACTCCATCGTAACTTCTGGGATCAGTCGATGGGCTGAACCTGTCATCTCCCCCATAGGGATGCCTATTGGGTAAGAACTTTTTTCTATGACTAACTTATGCTAGCTGCTATTAGATATATTGCTTAAAGCTTACTTGCAGTTACTTGCAATCTTCGAACCTTATTCTGTCACAAGTTTATATTAATAAAGAGTATTATTCCATAAAGTGTTAGTGTTAGTCCTTCGTGGGCACTAGGAGTTGCTGGCAGCGGGTAACATATTTGAATAAAGTGGGAAGACCTGCTGAGGGGTCCCCCTTATGCTGTTGGCACGTTTCCCTGAACAAGTCAGTCAAATCGCCCTCTGATCCAGCAGGACTTCTCAGTGAAGGGTCCCTATAGCGGGACATTGACAGACCGGTCAGGCACAAGGGTCTTGCCTTTCTTGGGATGCTGATAGACAGATCAAACACTAGGGGTCGAGAAAATCTCCCCTCCCCTTTGCATGACATAAATCCTGCCTAAATGATGTCTAAAAACATGGTGCTCTAAAATGGCTAGTAATATACAAATTCTTGAAAATTAAAGAAATCAGAATTAACACATAAATTCTACACCTGGACATATATTCCAATTATAATTTTATGTAGAAGATACAAAGGGACATGATAGTCCAAGTTGCAAAGAAAACCAAGAGTCATAGTAACAAACTTTGTGCCTTTCCTCCTCTGAATGTTGAGTCTTTATTCTTTCTGTAGGAATGTTATTTTTTATACAAACTTTTTCCTTCTTGTTGGCACTTGCAGCTCTACTGTCCCCAGTCTTTTGAAATCTGATTGTAATGATTTTAAAAAGCTAAATGGTTAATGTTTCTACTCTGCCTCGATCAGTCTGCTAGAGGCTTAAAACATATTTCCTTATGGCATAGAGAAGCAGTGTTTTTATTTGGATACTATGCATGGAATGTACTTTTGTTTAGCTTTTGCAGGCTTCAGTTGCATACTGAGAATTACTGCAAATTGAAGGAAAAAACAGGATCAAAAGCATATCTAGTAATTCACATTCTTTTACTCCTCTAAAACTAATCCTATTTGTTATATATAACATGCTGCTATCTTTAGCAAATCTACTTCTTGTTGACCTTTTCTACATGTGTGCACCTACTGCTTTTACTTATTTTTTGTAAGGCAGATGATTTGCAATATTTGTTAACAACATACATGTAGTCAAGACTTGAAATTGGCTTTTTTGTTTGTTAAATAAATGTAGTTCATTGCAAAAGAGACATATCACTGAATTCTGATGGGTTCATAGGAAAAAAGCAGAAGCTTAAGTAAATCACATCCAAAGTCAGAAGTATTTACTATAATGTGATAAGAAATACACATGTAGTTCAATTTTCTAGAAAAGAAAATTCTGGATTTCCCCTTACATCCAGAATCTGACCTTCATCCTTAAACAAGGTATCATTTAAAAATATCAGTTGCATAAAGAATTTAAAAAAATATAAAAGTGTCTCATTGATATACTTATCAAAAACTGTCTTCACTTTTAAGGCCATCGTGTGACACAGTCACCACATTACAGTGCCATAGTGTTGATATCTGAGACAGGAATAGGAGAGAGAGAACCCACCATAATGTAGAAAACCTCTGAAAAATTTCACTAGCATTTACTTGCTGTAAAATAGATAGAATCCACAGTCACAATATGTGCCTTTCTATTTATGTGTATCATAAATGACAATATTACTGTGACTGGATATACAGCATTTGTCAGAATATGTCTTTAATGCAGGTGTAGACATCATTGGTAGACTTGTATATATAAAAAAAGAGTTAATTTTAAAGTAGTTAGAAGGATATTGCAAATAATGTTGTATAAATGCATTGTTTAAGGGGAAATATTACTTTACTGGAAAATAAAGTCCTACAGACTGAGTTGGCACTAGTTCATCACTATGTCACTTTTTTTTTTGCTTGAAGACAGCTCTTTCTGAATCTCACTGAATTTTGGCCGGTTTTCAGGTTTGTAGGCCCAGCACCTCTGCATTATTTTAAATATTTCTTCTGGACAATTTTGTGGTGCTGACATTCGGTATCCTGGTACACAAAAAAGGGAAAAATATATAGCATTGATAAATGATACATATTGACAAATTTAAAAAGAAACTAGCAAAATTCAATATTGTTGTATTAAAAAAATATTATGCAGTAGAAATATGTAGAGGATAAAGAGTCCTGAAATGCCACTAAAGATGATGAAATCAAAGACCTGAAACCCTGTTCACAGTTATTTACTTTTATTTAAGTCTTTTGATTATTTTGTAAAAGGGAAAAAATACGTGGCATTTGCTGTTCAACCAGCTTGTCAATCTCCACCATAACTTAAAATTTTGTCTGAAATACTTTAATAGAGAAGATGATAGAATGATATAATTTTTTTCCCTAGCAGTTTGGAATATTTCCACTTGCATTATCTTAACTAATTTATTCTGGTAAAGCCTTTATTTGCACAGCAATCAATCCCTCCTCTCCATTTCACCTTTTAGTTCTGTAGCCATGGAAGCCAACATGCTATAACTCTGTCCTCAAGTCACTAGTCATTATCTTCCTTTTTGCAATAAGTCTATAAATCACACTACATCTCCCAGAAAGCTAAACAGCAATTAAGTAATCTTATATTTTTGCTAAAGTAGCTAAATAACCCATATGTTATTTCTTTGACATTTTTTATACTGTATGTATCTACAGCCCTATGGATCTACACAGCATCTCTTTTGCTCCCTACAGTTAACTACCTTTCTCCACTTGTTCTCGTGCTTGTTGGTTTGTCATTCCAGGGTACGGACATACTCCTAAACTGAAGGTCTCCCACAAAAGGATTCCAAAGCTCCATACATCACTCTCAGATGTGTATCTCCCTAAGGAAAGGAAAGAAAACCAGTGGCTTAAATTAGAGAATAATTAATGTATTACATAATTATGGCCACATATTTTCTGCAGAGGTAAGTGTTATTTTGGCAAGCTTTAAGCATAATAAAGCGGTAGCTCCTAATGAACATTCTTCAGATATCATGTTCTCCTGTATTTCAAATTGTAAGCATAAATTATCTTAAAAGTTAATATCTAGGAATAATATAAGCTAACCTAAAGTTCTGTAATTTGACAGAGACTTGTTACACAAAGCACATGGTTGAGAAGATCTTACTATGTTGATAATTTTCCATGTAAGTTAAGAATTTATTTCCATTTACTGCTCAAAAATATTTTTTATTATCTTTTAATATAAAAGGACATAAAAATGTCAGGTTTTTTTTTCCTTGTTTATAATAACTTTCAACTCTGAACATACTTTTAAAAAATGTACCTTTTCCAGTTCCCTAATATAACACGAATCCTCCAAGAGGAGCTAAAGTCATTGTAGTTCTTAATTGCAAAGAGGACCTGGGTTTCTTACTCTGAGAAACTGTTCTCTGGAAATGAATCTACAGTTGCTTCAACTGTTGTTTAATTTGGACCTTGAAGAACTAATGCACCCAATCAGGTTACAAATAAATAATCTGGCCTACTACTATATTCAACTATGCTTCAGACATATGGTAAAATTAAGATAATTTAAATCCAAACCTCTTTGTGGAATGAAAGCTTTATATTATGGGAGAAGGACAGCTTTTGGGGGAGATATTTCTATTTCCCTGATGGATTCACATCAAGATGCACGTTATATCAGAAAGTGTAGGCTCCTAGCCCTTTGTAACAGGCCCCATGAAAATGTTACCTTAAAAATCCATTTATCATAATTTTTCATGACTGTATTTCTTTGTTACATTCTATGAGAGTCTTTAGACTTAAAAACATACACATGTTTGCAAATGTGTGTTTGTTCATCTCTGAGCATTAAACAAACCAAACTAACTCACTTCTCTTATTTCCCCTTCCTTCTGCCGCATTTCCAGAAAGGCCCTATAATCCCATAGCTTGTGTCAAATTTTCAGCTAAACATTTTAAATCCACTTACACTAGAAAAAAGGAAAATACATGTAATTTATAGCAACAGTTGGTGATATGATAACTGTTCTGAAGTCAGAAAGTTCAGTTTACTCTTAAACTAAATATCACTTCCGGCTGACCACTCTACATTAGCTTGTGTGATTAGTAGACAGTAATTAGGGACATTCACTTTGCTTTTTGTAGTAAAATTAGTTTTCTTGTCTATATATCAACTCTCTTCAGTTTGGCATCCAGTAATTTAAAACTTTTCAATAAAGTAATTTGATAGATATAAGTGATTTTTTTTTAAAAGAAAGTACAACTTCTGTAAAATTAATTCTCTGGAGAAAAAAAGGGCATACCCTTTCATAAACAAATACAATAGTTTATTAAGATTACAACGAAGTGTAAAAGTAGTACTGGAAAAACATACATTAAAAGTGCATTTTAATTTTGAGATAACTGGAAGCAAAAATGCCCTAACCTTGGCCTAAATATGTAATTTTATTAAGTGTGTTTAAAGCAATTTTTCAGTTGCTGGAAGTGATGGAAATCATATACTCCCAAGTAAAAATAATGGCATGGAATGGCATTGAAGAATAACCACTGAACTAAAGGTTAAATCTTCATATGCTCCAGTAGCATCAAGATTTAATTCATGACTTCATACACAACTCTAACAGTTTCATTTGCCTTAATCCAGTTTCTAGACTTCTCAACCTGAATTTTTTAATTTACAATATTTTTGTGACTGCTATTAATGTCATGTAAGGTGAATCTATAAGTGTTTAAAAAAAGGCACTTTTATTTATTTTCTTCAGCACTGTATCATTCATGTAATGACCAAATGACTGTATTCCTCATTTTCCTCCAACCATTAAATTTTGCTAGTTAGAACTCACATGCTCAATGGCTGTCATGTAGATTTGAAATACTGTGCATTAAGTTCTGTTTCACTCTGGTATCCTTAAACACTTTCAGTTTTACCTATGCAAATAATACAATACTTATGACCATATTATTAGAATGGCAAAACACAAACCAATTATTTTAACTTGCACTTTTCAAGAGAGTGGAAAAAATGATCCATCAAAAAAACATGCATCAAACAAAATAGTGTGGTGGTTTGACCATGGCAGATTGCCAGGTGCCCACCAAAACTGCTATATCACCCCCCTCCTCAAACAGACAGGGGAGAAAAAATATAACAAAAGGCTTGTGGGTTTTGATAAGGACAGGGAGATTGCTCAGCAATTACCTCACGGTCAAAACAGACTCAACTTGGGGAAAATTAGTTTAATTTATTTCAATCAAATCCGAAAAAACACCTTCCTCCCACCCCTCCCTTCTTCCCAGACTTAACTTAATTCCTGATTTCTCTACCTTCTCCCACCAAGCGGTGCAGGGGAATGGGGTTATGGTCAGTTTATCACACATTGTTTCTGCTACTCCTTCCTCCTCACACTCTTCCCCTGCTCCAGCATGGGGTCCCTCCCATGGGGGACAATTCTCCATGAACTTCTCCAGCGTGAGTCCTTCCACGGGCTGTAGTTCTTCACACACTGCTCCAGTGTGTGTCCCCCATGGGGTCACAAGTCCTGCCAGCCAACCTTTTTCGGTGTGGGCTTCCCATGGGTCACAGCCTCCTTCAGGCATCCATCTGCTCTGGTGTGTGGTCCTCCATGGGCTGCAGGTGAATATCTGCTCCACTGTGAACCTCCATGGGCTGCAGGGGGACAGCCTGCCTCACCATGGTCTGGTCTTCACCACGGGCTGCAGGGGAATCTCTGCTCCGGTGCCTAGAGCACCTCCTCTCCCTCCGTCTTCACTGACCTTGGTGTCTGCAGAGTTGTTGTTCTCACATAGTCTCACTCCTCTCTTCTCCCACTAGCGCAGATATTTCCCCCCCCCCTTCTTAATATGCTATCACAGAGCCGCTACCACCGTCACTGATTAGCTCGGCCTTGGCCAGCGGCAGGTCTGTCTTGGAGCTGGCTGGCATTGGCTCCAATGGACATAGAAGAAGCTTCTGGCAGCTTCTCACAGAAGCCACCCCCGTAGCCCACTCACTACCAAAACCTTGCCATGTAAACACACTACAGAAGTAAACATGAACTAATTTTAAAGTACGTGTACTAATTGAATAGACAGCCTTCATCATTCAAGGATCTCAATACCTGAATGATAACATGACTTAGAATCACTGAGACATAAGCTCTATAATCAGAATATTCAGGGGAGAAGGAACTATAGGAGTAATTATTTCAGATGGCAAATGATAAGTCTCCAGGTATTTGCCCATTTTTTTGTGGGAAGGAGCTAGGCTGAGAATCAAGCTGGGTTCCTGGGCAAACTGAATGGAAAGATGATTCGTTGCTGCTTTTGATGGGATCGAGAAGGAAGGACACGATAAATCCTTGTTAATCTGCATGTGTTGTACACAAATATAGCAAAACATAATAAGCTATAGCAGTTTGATACCTCACATTCAGCTTGCTGAGTCACCCAAATCAAATCAGTGGCTAAGTGCTATTCTGTTCAGTGGGAGACAGAGGGTCTTGATGGATGATTCTTATCTCTTTCCAAGAGGTGCTGCTGTCTTTTATAGTTATAACACTATGTTACCTATCCAATAATTGCTATTAGCTTCTATGTGCACATGATCAAAGCGTGACAGGCCCAATCAAAATACAGAGATTTGGCAAGACAGTAAGTTATAGCTTCCGGTTACCCTATCTTGGTTTGCTATCAAAGCTTTTTGCAGCAGAAGTTTCATTTCAGTAAACTGATAATACCTACTTTAAAATCCTCCATAACAGAAAAAAGATTCCCCAGAGGTGCAACTATGAACAAACTATGAGGAATTTATGCTAGATAGTGGTGAGTGATGAGGAAGTCTGTGTTGGCCCCTGCTAAGGCATAGGCCTGTGTTAGCCTAAAGTAGGCCTATGACAAGGCTTTGGCAGATTTATAGTGGATTTCAACAGTGTTGATAAATGGGGTATCAGAACTAAAATAATTCATTTTCACAATTTGCAAGTCATATGCTATAAAACATAACTTACTTGAAGATAAAACTTGTTATACTACCTCATTGGTAACAGAATGCCAGGTATAATGTTAGAAATAATATGGAATTTTAGAAGAAACCCCATCATTTTCAGGAGAAAATTTCACAAAAAATAAACCTAAAGCCTCGTTTTTAAGTTCTGTTACCTTCTGATGGTAACTGATGGTTCTGATTCTCTCTCACACTGTCGTAGATATTTTTTTTTTTTCTCCTCCTTCATATGCTGTCACAGAGGCGCTACCACCATTGCTGATTAACTTGGACTTGGGCAGTGGCGGGTCTGTCCTGGAGCTGGCTGGCATTCTCTCCAATGGACATGGGCAAAGATTCTGGCATCTTCTCACAGAAGCCACCACTTAGCCCCCCTGCTACCAAAACCTTGCCATGCAAACCCATTAGACACAGAAAGCTTCGACCATATTTTGAAAGCTGAATATTAGACTGCTGAATACTTTAATCAATGTTTGAGACAGGTTATCGTCCAAACACTGCAGAAAAACTCTTAAAACTGGCTGGGTGTTGATTCATTTTAGGAAACAGCAAATAAGTAGATATGTTAATCAGCTATGCATTCTTCTGTATGGTGTGGAAAATAGCATAGTCTCATAAATACAAAATGAAGGTGTCATAAAAGCCAGTTTCCTGCTGGACTGGTATGGCTGTGGAGAAAGGGGTTCTATTATATATCAAATAAACTACAAGTACTTTTGAAACACTGAAAATAAAAATTCAAAACACCTTTTATAAGTAAAGAATTTTACTTTTTTAAAATAAATGTACTTTTTAAAAGTAAAGAATAGGTTGAACGAAGTGTTTTCAAAATATGACCTCATTCATTTAATATGCTGCTGCTTCTTCACAGCTCACTTAGAAGAACTTTTTTTTCTACTTTTACCTACAAGCTAAAAAGCTAAATCCAGATGTTTTTATTTTTGTTTTCAAACTACTATATTATGGACCACTTCACTCAATCAGAAATAATAGATTTTTTCCCCCATAACAGCATAGTAATATATAAACAAAAGCTGCAGTTTAAAAAAAAAAAGCATTTTTTTTCTCCAATACAATGATTTATTTAATCATTTATTTGATAGAGTGCTCTAGAATGTTAAATTCTTCTGCCCTTTTTCTTAAAAAAAGCCATAAATATGCAGTATTTCCCACTCACTGGAACAACTTAACAACATAACCACAGCATTATTTTACTGTTGAATAAGTATCGAATTTGATGTTGCTGTCTTGTTCTTTTGAAGGGAAAACAGTATTTTTACATAACTTAAATGAGGCTGAAATATTATTTTTAAGGTAACTAAAATATTTTAAACAACTGTTGATCTGAACTGGGAAAAAGGAAAAATTATATATATATATATATGCTCAAATATTGTCCATGTTATAGTCCCCTTGCACCTTATACTGTATATTCTTTTTACCAAAAAGATAAGATATATCCTTACCATAGTTGAGAGCTTCTGGAGCAGTCCACTTGATAGGAATCTGCTTTAAGCCTGATGATGAATAAACTCCATCATCCTCTTGACGAGACATTCCAAAATCGCTTATTTTCAAAATGTTGTTTTCGTCTACCAAGCAATTCCTTGCAGCCAGGTCTCTAAGTTAGAACAAGAAATAACCACCCCATATTTTCACACATTTGAAACTACTAAAAGTCATGTAAAATGTGAAGAAAATTCTTAATTAGTGTACTGGGTCTGGTTGGGATGTAGTCAACCTTCTTCAGAGCAGCCCATATGGTACTGTGTTTTGGATTTGACTAAAACAATATTGATAACACACCAATGTTTTAGCTGTTGCTGAACAGTGCTTACATTGTGTCAAGGCTGCCTCTCTTTCTTGCTCTACCTCTGTCAATGAGTAAGCTAGGGGTGGGCAAGAGGTTGGGAGGGGACACAGCTGGGACAGTTGACTTGAATTAATGAAAGAGGTATTCCATGGCATATAATGTCATGCTCTGCAATAAAACTGGAGGGGAGGAGAGGTTGGAGTTTTCCCTAAGTAGTTGTTGTTTGGAGACTGTATGGGCATTGGTCAGCTTGTGGGAGGTGGTGACTGACTGCCTTTGTATCATTTTTTATTCTTTTTTCCTTCACTTATTAAACTGTCTTTATCTCAACTCATGAGTTTTTAACAATTTTGGTCTTTCCCCCATATAGTTGCAGGGGAAGTGAGAAAGCAGCTGGTGAGTGTTTAGTTGCTGGCTGGGGTCAACCCACCGCAAGTAGGTTCCTATATCTTTTCTATCATAGCTGAATTTATCAGTAAGAGTGAGTATGTCACAATATAGACTAGGTTTCTAGACACCAAATAGATATGCATTTAAAAGATGAAATAAGCAGATGTAAGGCAAAGAGCTGCTGCTGCTATACTACCCATTGAAGTCACTGAAATAAATCCACAGATTAACAACTTTAGTTGATGCAAAATGAGGCAGAATTCAAAGCAGCAGCCCAAAATGTTTTCTCATAATTGTGAAAGATACTGAGAAGCCAAAGAATTGGCTTTATCTTACCTCTCCTATTACAGTTTCCATCAAAAATCAAAAGCTACTGAGCATTATAGGAAAATATTTTTTGGTTCAGTGTTGGATGAGAAGCTCAGAAAAATCAACATCCTTCTTTTCCCCTCCCTCCATTTCAAACATGCTTTTCAACAAGAAACTGTAAATATATAGGGCTTTTGATAGGAAACCACTGTGAAGAGTCAATATTACAGATAACTTTGCTGTTAAATATTTGTAGTAACTCATCACACTTTCTAGATGGCCTTTAAAAAACCCCCACAAATATGTTGTTTGTTTTCTCTTCCTTCTCCTTATCTTTCCCCAAAGCAAACATCCCAAAGAAGTACAGGTATAATTGCATGGATTTTAGTGCCTCTTTCTCTCTGGGGAATTGTTTTTCTTTTCATACAGCATTACTACTTGCTGCAGTAATTCCATAAAAACAGTATTTAACTTAGAAAAGCAGCAAATGTTCCTTATTTTCCATTGTGAAAGCTGTACAAATTGAGCACAAATTACAGTGAGATGCTACAGAACAAGTTGATTAGTAAAAGAATATGTTTTTCACTTTCTCATACCAAGATTATGGAAGTTTCTAGTGATTATTAAGAACAAAGTAAAAAGCCCCTTCCTCCAACTACCAAAGAGTAAAAATTAATATTTCATTTTCAAACACTAATCTGGTTTCTATAAAAACAAACAGCACAGTGATCACATGTCACTAATACAAGTTGAATATGCTGAAACTACAGAAGATAGCTCCCAACACTTTTGCTAAAAATATAACAGCAAGTTATAGAGTAAGTGGAGGCAATTTCTTCATGCTGAGAATTGTCTGTCAGTGAAGACTTAAACCTCGTAAACTTTTCTTTAAGAACACCCCTGGAAAGAACTACAGAGGAGATAATACCTAGGATTTCAACTGAATTCCATCAGTTAAAACTACAGCCATGTTATTAAACCAACAGGACAGATTGCTTCACTGAAGCAATTAGCCATTTTATACCTCCTCCCCGGGTCAGGTACTTAAAATACACTTGGCTGATAAAAACAAGCAATTAATTAGTGAAAGAATCAGTATACCTACACTGCATATTTAATTCAACCAAAATATTCTATTATCTAATCAAAAAAGAAGGGGTGGCAGGTCTACAAGTGTAACTTGGTTTTCTGCGGACTACAGACACTTCCTCTCTTCCAGCCACTTCAGGTAACTTGCAATTCTGGCTGGCTAACTAAATAAAAACATACCAGTTTCTGAAGTTCTTGCTACTCATGTGCTGCTATTTTTGCTATATGTGGACATCATATCAATAGTATGTGCCATATCAATTAATCTGTGTCTAATAACAGGAAAAAATATTAGAGCGTCAGAAGTAGATCCTTCCAAGTGTTCTGTGTTAGCCTTCTCCTTTATACTTTTATTTGGTTTTTTTTTCCATATTGTTGTAGTTAACACATAAAGAATAATAATAGAAACTATTAACTGTAATACTAATCATTCCTTTCAGTTCCTAATGTCATCCTCATTGTCACAGATGGATAGTGCTAGGAAACTAGAGAAGATCCAAGTTAGATGCAGTAATGATTTCTCAATAATCTCAACTCTTCTACTTGCTATCCATAAGATATTGTTCAGTTTTTCCCAGCTATAAAATTAGTAGATTTCCCCACCTCAGAGGAGAAGTGACATTCAATTACTCCCTGTAAAGCATTTTGAGATTTTTCAGACAAGGGATTTAAAGATTTTGCAAAAACAACTCAAAAGTATCACAGAATGGTTGAGGTTGGAAGGGACCTCTGGAGGTCATCTGGTCCAACCACCCTGCTGGAAGACAGTGTCAAAGGCCTTACTCAAGTCCAGGTAAACAATAGCCACTGCTCTCCCCTCTTCTACCAGGCCAGTCACTTCATCATAGAAGTTTATCAGATTGGTCAAGCATGACTTCCCCTTGGTGAAGCCATGTTGACTACTCTTGATGACTTCCAGCACTTTATGTGCCTGAAAATGGTTCCCAGGATTAGCTGCTCCAACACCTTCCCAGGGATGGAGGTGAGGCTGAAAGGCCTGTAGTTCCATGGGTCCTCTTTCTTGACCTTCTTGAAAATAGGAGTGACATTTGCCTTCCTCCAGTCTTTGGGCACTTCTGGTGGCCATGATTGATCAAAGACTGTCAAGAATGGCCTCACAATTACATCTTCCAGCTTCCTTAGCACTTGTGAAAAACAAAACAAAAAAGCCCCAAACAACTGTCTTCAGTAACTGAACACAACCACAAAAACCAGGCTTATATCTAAAAACACATTCTTCCACAGAACCTTTATTTTCTCCACCTGTAAGACTAAAATGTATCCCTGTAAGACTAAAATGTATCCTATATTCCAGGAATAGTCTGCATTGCACTGCTCACTCTCACTGTAATCAGTGAGAGTTATCATATAAAATGATTTATAGCGTTTCGGTGAACATATCCTTGTGAACTAAGGTTACAAAGATAATAATAATAATCAAAAGGCAAACTTTGGAAGTAATATAGGTCAAAGAAAACAGGAGAAAATAAGAACTGACAATAAAGCTTAAGTATTTAAATTACTTTAGTAGACTATAATATGGTCTAGGCAGAAATTTAGGTTGGTAAACAAGTAGTCTATTCATAAATGTCAAATTTATGGAAAATAACAACTATATTGAAATAAAAAATGTATTCACTAGATATTGGAAGGTGTTAAGTGTTTTTAAAAATGCTCTAAGTAAGGATAAATATTGATATATATGTATGTACACACACACACTATTGAGTATAGTAGTGTTCCTAATTCAAAATTGCAGATTTATGTACATTACTGTCATCATCCCCACCCTCTAAGAACTTACTTGATGACCATTATGTACCTGATTTTTTCCAAGTGCTTTGCTATATATGTGATAGATTGTGGCATGTGTCATGGTAGTAGATGATGGAAAGTTACAGCATCCCATGCAGAATTGCAGAATGGGATGCATTTGGTTTACTAGGGCAAAGCAAATTGTTTCATTTACTGAGGACTGTACAGCTCAATAAGGAAACCACTGCATGCAGTGAAATTCACCCTCAGTCCTACTGTACACACCTTCATGCTATTTCCTTTTCTACAGCTAGCTTTTTTGCGCAAGTGAAAGTTGTCCTGAACTCTGTAAACACAGTAACAAAGAACAATCTTAAGGAACTGTTGTACAGAAAACTATATTCATATTTTCTCTACAGTAGTTATTGGTAATGCCTTCATATACACATATCTGAAACAAAATAAAGATATAAAGTTTACTTATTGTACAGTCATTTCTGATGAGCAAGTGTACTATGAGAATCAGAAGATTATATTCTTTTTTATAGTCTGCAAAATGGTTAGCTACTAATGAAAAAATACACAATTACAATAAGGTATACTTTGAGGTAGATACAAAAATATTTGGCATACTAAATTATAATATATAATTAAATTATTTTTGTAGAAGGGGTGGCAGTAGGACTTTAGGAAGAATACCTTCCCCAATGTTTATGTTTCAGAGACAAACTTTCTGTTTTACTTCTTGACCATGATAGAGATCACTCATATCTCAAAGGGCATAAACTGTTCCTGTAGAAGTACACAAGTAAAGCACAAGCCTACATAATGTTCATAATGTTATCACCTCTTTTTTTTTTTTTTTTTTTTTTTTTTGTAATCTCCTAATACTTGGTACCTGATATAAAGACTCTGGTTCTATGAGCTGAATAACTGTGTTAATTATGAATCTCAATTTTCATTAAAAAAGAAAGAGTTTAATCTAGATGACTGTTAAAAAGAGACTGAAAGTTACCTTGGAGTTAAGAGGCAAATAAAACATACCCCAGGCTTCCTATTTTCTGAATGTTTTGCAGTTTTAAATGATGCAGTACATTTTTATAAATAGCGAGATTGGTATTTCTATGTGGAAGAGAGGGGAGCTGATCCAGCCTCCTGCTGTGATGAGTGACAGGGTCACTCCTGCTTCTTGGAGCTTTCTCACCTTCCTGTTCTGGGTACATTTTTATTAGGAAGAAACCCAAGTTGGTACCACACATTGTATGGGAACTGTTACCTACAGAGGTAATAATGGAGGAAAATTAAACAACTGTTAACTTACTGCTTGCAGCCTGGAGAAGGCTCCAGTGAGTATACAGATCTATTGACACATTGTAAAACTTTTATCTTCTTTGAGTTTTACTCAGGTAAGTTACCATGTATCCTCCATTTTCCTAGTAAAGCAAGATTTCTGTATCAGCTATTTTAAAAGAGGCAAAGAAGGGCATGGCACACAATGAGCAGTTCCTGAAGAGAAGTAAGTATCATCATAGCAGACTTAGAACCTGGAAATGGAGCAATAAACCAGTATATGAGCTATTCCTCCCACCATTTCTCTATTTCCATGGTTACCTTCACAATGTATGCATGTGGGACAAATATTCCTATCAGTAGCATCTACAGGTTTTTCATCTGCATTGTTTTTCAACTTTTAAAGAACTTAATAGTTATTGTTTGTATTTTTCTGAACAATTATTTTAATGAAAACTGCATCATAGTCAGTCTATAATATAGCCACCTTTGTACTGATATCCCTGTTGATTTTTGTAACACATTTTTCCCATGCGCATCTGATGGCATGTAATGTGCTAAGCAAAATGTGAGACTTAGGAATGCCTAATGCCACACACAGGAATAATACCACTGCTGGAATGACTCTTGGATTTCAATATTTCCTATGCTAGATGATCTATAGATAAACTTTATTAAAATTAAATTCAGCTGCAGCAATTCCTATGATGTTGAACTGCTGGAAACACTGCAGAACATAACAGACACAAATATGTATAAATTTGATAACCATAACATTTTTGATATTCATTGATATGCAACTGAATTATAAGGAAAAACATGTGTCTAAAAAGTGATTATCCAAGATAGACTCTGACCAGAATATAATAATCACAGAAGTACCTGTTTGTTTTTTTTAATTTTACCTTTCTAGCCTTGTTTGCAATTTATAATCACATTACTGGTGAATAGATTTGCCTGCTCTTCTGGACCTCAGTTTCTCTGAAAAACATTAAGCTAGAGTATATGAAATATTTAGGGAAAAGAAGGGTGAACAGCAGCTATGACAGCTGTAATGTAAAATGCATGGAACAGTCATTGCAATACAGACAACTTCCATGAGACTAAAATTCTGTAAGTGTCATTTAGAAATGCAAGTCAAATGTAAGTCAGCTTAGCTTTAGTAGTTGGATTTAAAGATGAAAGCAAATCTCAGGATAGAAATTGGTCTCTAACTCGCTAAAAAGAAGAAAGTGTGAAAGAGATGAGGCTGGAGCATTATGAAACTGCTAATGAAGTTGGAGATGTGAGCTAACTCTTCCTATATAAAAATAAGAAAGGAAAAAAAAGTATTTTCCATACAGTTAAAAACAGTAAATGCCTGCTTCTTATTTACTGTAAATGTGATCCACAGTGTGAAATCCTGGCTCTACTAAAGGTAAATAACTTAATGGAATCAGGAATTCAACCATTGTCTTCAAATTCAAGTTGTTCAAGTATTTTACTATATTTTTTCCAGCTTTGTTTAGTTTTTCTAAAGAATACATAATTTCTTGAAAGGGAAGCATTCTGCAGACTTGCTCTGCAAATGAATTGATATAACACAGGGGAGTAATGCACAGAAAAGTGGGGCCTAAGAATTTACAAAACCAAAGTAATTACTTGGTGACAGGACAAACTAAATGCCCTTTTTAAAGTAAAGAATAAAAATATGAGTTGGTAGCACATATTATTTTTGGGAAGCTGTCCTGGTTTTGGCTGGGATAGTTATTTTTTCTTCTCAGTAGCTGGTACAATGCTGTGTTTTATTTTTAGTATGAGAATAATCTTGATAACACACCAATGTTTTAGTTGTTACAAATGAGTTTGTATTGGAAAGTGTGGCATGATGTAAATGGTATGGAATAAGGGGTGAATTCTGTCCTGGTTTCAGCTGGGACAGAGTTAATTTTCTTCTTAGTAGCTGGTGCAGTTCTGTGTTTTGGATTTGGTGTGAGAATAATGTTGATAGCACATGGATGTTTCTGGTTGCTGCTAGGTAATGTTTATACTTAGTCAAGGACTTTTCAGTTTCTCGGGCCCTGCCAGCCAGAAGTCTGGAGGGGCACAAGAAATTGGGAGGGGACACAGCCAGGACAGCTGACCCAAACTAGCCAAAGAGGTATTGCATGCCATGGGATGTCATGCTGAGTATATAAACTAGGGGGGAAGGGGGGGTGGCTGGGGCTTGCCAATCGCTTCTTGGGGACTGGCTGGGCAGTCAGTGGGTGGTGAGCAACTGTATTGTGCATCACTTGGCTTTTTCCCTTCCCTTCCCTTTGGATTTTATTCCTCTCCACTTCTCTTTCCTATTCATTATTATTTTATTTTATTTCATTTCATTTCAGTTATTAAATTGTTCTTTTCTCAGCCCTTGAGTTTTACCTTTTCCCTGATTCTCCTCCCCATCCCGCTGGAGGGGTGGGGTGAGTGGGTGGGGAGGGAGCGAGTGGCTGAGTGGTTCTTAATTGCCAGCTGGGGTTAAACCATGATAGAAGTGACCATGGCAACTAGTATAATAAAAAAAAAGATATCCTCCGAATCTAAATGCTAATTTTACATAGCTTGGCTGAAATTTACTTTAGACACACAGACATACACACACACACACACACACTTCACAATCTTGAGGGATATGGGCCAGCTGAATAGTAGTGTCAGGACATTGAATTTTAGGAGAGCAAGCATTTAGTTGTTTAAGGAATTAGTGGATGGGATTCCCTTGGGGAAGCTGCCCTCAGGGACAAAGGAGCAGAATAGACCTGACAGCTCTTTAAGAACATCTTTCTTAGAGTGCAAGAGCTCTTGATTCCCATGTGTAAAAAATTGGGCAAGGAAGCCAGGAGAACAGCATAGCTGAGTAAGGACCTCCTGGTCAAACTAAAGTGTAAGAAGGAAATGCACAGGCAGTGGATGCAGGGACGTGTATCCTGGGAAGAATATAGGGACGCTGCCTGGATGCATAGGGATGGGATTAGGAAAGCTAAGGCACAACTGGAGCTGAATTTGGCAAGGGATGTGAAGAATAATAAGATGAGCTTTTACAGGTATGTTGAAGAAAGGGATACGAAGAAAGGCTGAGAGACTTGGAATTGTTCACCCTGGAGAAGAAAGGTCTCCAGGGAGACCTTATTGCAACCTTTCAATACTTAAAGGGGGCTTCTAAGAAAGATGGAGAGAGACTTTTTATCAGGGCTTGTAGTGACAGGACAAGGGGCAAGGGTTATAAACTGAAAGAGGATAGATAAGATTAGACATAAGGAAGGATTTTTTTATTATTTTTTTTTATGATTAAGGTGGTGAGACACTGGGACAGGTTGCCCAGGGAAGTTGTGGATGCCCCGTCCCTGGAAGTGATCAAGGCCAGGTTGGTCAGGCCTTTGAGCAACCTGATCTAGTGGAAGATGTCCCTGCCCATGGCAGCATGGCAGGGGAGGTAGACTAGATGATCTTTAAAGTTCCTTTCCCACCCAAACGATTCTATGATTCTATGATATACATATACGCTAGAAGTAATAGAACTTCAGGATACTTTTTCAAACTTTTTAAATTAGATTTCCCAATAATCAGACTATTTTTCTGTAGAAGAATGGCTGCAGAAGCATGGCCACAGAATCCCTAAAGATCTGCACAATCCAGGCCTGAAATTAGAATAGGCCTGGAATTAGAATTGTGCTGAAGTTGTTGTGCTGAAGTTAACAAGAAAGTGGCCTTGATCTATTCTTGAATCCTGAGACCAAGTAACTTTGTTGTACTAACAGGCCATGGCTGTAACAAGCTGCAGCTGTTAGGGAAGACAGGTGCAAGGCCAAGGGAGATAGGGAGTGGAATGTGAATAAAGGGAGTAGCAAACCGCAAGGCTAAAACATAGCAATGCAAATAGCTGCATGGATAGAATGCTTGTTCTAATCATGATAATTAGTGGTGTGAGAGCAGCGCGCGCTTAGGGGCTAATAACCAATTATATGTTTGCTTTGGGAACATGCTTGTGTATCGAGGCTATATAAGAAGTGTTAGAAGCCAATAAAGATGAGCAAGATGCATAACTCATATTGAGTAATTTCTTGACTCCAGCGGACCCCTCTCCCAACATTTTTTCTTTCTTGACTTTTAATCACAGTGCAGTTTGCTACATTTATTGGATAAGTTAAATCAAGTACTTTATCTCCTTTGCAATGTTATCATTTAGCTTCCTCTGAATGTGAATTTTGCCTATATTTTTGCTTTCTTCTGAATTACCAGTTTATTTACCACTTTTTAATATCAGTGTCCAGAGCTGCATATAGTATTCTGTTCAATGTGATTCACTGTTGCCTTACAGACTATCTATTTCTAGTGCATGGATATCTATTGTTATTCTTTATGCTAACTCTGAAAAATGGGAGATGTTTGATATGCTATGCTATAAATAAAATAAATTTGTCATGAATATGCATATCAGAATATAAAAGAAGTATATGATGCATCAGTGAAAGTGGTGTATATAGCACAGAATTTTAAGGGAAATAAGTGAACAATATTGTTGTTTGTTTGTTTTTTAATATTAAACCAATAGCTGCAACTAGTAAATTAGCTGAAGTGGATCTGAATTGTGTCCAACAGGTATGTTTACATTATCAAATAATTCAGTGCAAGAGAAACAGACTGAAGTGGCTGGTGCTAAGGCTCCTCAGATTTCCCTTACATGAAGTCAGAGAGGTTTACTTAGGATTAAATGCAGTCTGGTCTCCCATGCCAAACATGGTCACAAACTGTGTGCTGCAAAGCTAACATACAAATTATGGCTTCCTAAACTGCAGGCTTCTTTAGGGAGCACCACTTTGTCCAGCATATCAGTGCCACATCATTACCATCATTGCTCACAAAAGACTCCATATTATTTCTGTTCCTTCTCATGGCATTTTGAGTTATATCATTGTGCCTAATGACTGCCCTACCTTCCAGCTCAAAGTTTGGACATCTACTGCAAGGCATCAAAACACCAGTAGGAGTGAACTGTGAGAGTTTAAAGAATAGATTAAAACTATCATAGAATAAAACTATCAAAGAAAAATCCTGGCTCACAGTCAAATATAAAAGATTACCAGTCACTATAGCAGTTACTTATAGCAAGACTCCAAAAGGAAGCTGAAGCACTTCAATACAGTGTCTACTTCCTGGTTAAAAAAAAAGCTGGAACTGTATGTTTAAGGATGAAAATATGTCTTTATGTTTTAGATTGGAAAATCTTCCATAACTAAAAATTTTTCTTAGGGCTCCCTCTGCTTGACTCTTTCTGAAGCTTACAATGCTTTCTTGTGTTAGTGTCCTGGTTTCAGCTGGGATAGGGTTACTTTTCCTTAGTATCTGCTGCAGTGCTGTGTTTTGGATTTGGCGTGAGAACAATGTTGATAGCACACTGATGTTTATAGTTGTTGCTGGGTAACATTTATACTAAGTCAAGGACTTTTCAGTTTCTCAGGCCCTGTCAGCAAGAGGGCTGGAGGGGCACAAGGAATTGGGAGGGGACACAGCCAGGACAGCTGACCTGAACTAGCCAAAGTGGTATTTCATGCCATGGGATGTCATGCTCAGTGGCATGCACTGGGGGGGGGGAGGGGGGTGTTTGGCCGAGGCCTGCCGATCATTGCTCAGGGACTGGCTGGGCATCAGTCAGTGGGTGGTGAGTAATTGTATTGTGTATCACTTGTTTTCTTTTCTCCCTTCCCTTTGGATTTCATTCCTCTCCCCCTCTCCCTCCTTTTCATTATAACTGATATTATTATTATTGGTCTCTTTGTTTTATTTTATTTCAATTATTAAATTGTTCTTATCTCAACACTTGAGTTTTACATTCTTTGTAGAATTTTACATTCCCGCTGGGGAAGGGTGAGGGGGAAGTGAGTGAGCGGCTGCATGGTACTTAGTTACCGGTTGGGGTTAAACCATGACAGTCCCCCTTCCTTCTTCTTCCCCCAGTTTATATACTCAGCATGATGTCATATGGTACGGAATATCCCTTTGGCTGGTTCAGGTCAGCTGTCCTGGCTGTGTCCCCTCCCAATTTCTTGTGCCCCTCCAGACTTCTGGTTGGCAGGGCCTGAGAAACTGAAAAGTCCTTGACTTAGTATAAACATTACCTAGCAGCAACCAGAAACATCCACGTGTTATCAACATTGTTCTCACACCAAATACAAAACACAGCACTGCACCAGCTACTAGAGAAGAAAATTAACTCTGTCCCAGCTGAAACCAGGACACATAGATTCAATAATTCTTACAGCTCCATGTACCTTGATGTTCTCTTTCAATCTTCCAAATCAGTTAACATGCCGATAAGAGTTTCTTCACTGACTGCAGCCTTGCATACGGGATTTTGAAATATCCTTTGACAAAGCGTAAGTCCCTCTTTCCGTCAGTACTCGCAGTGGTATAAAAATGTTTCATAAAAGTATGTGCTCACACTGTAATTCTGCCAAAAAACATAGAAAGAGGCTAAAAACTACAGAGTAATGAGAAAAAGTGAAAGAAAATAACATGCGCTTTGCTTACTGTATATTTTATTTTATTAATTCTATAGTAACTGTGGTTCCTTTAAGATGTATGATCCAACTGGATTCAATTTCTCAAGGATGCATTTGCTCAGATTTGTTCAGTCTTTTTTAACCAATATCTATTGTAACCGAGTCTAACTTTCATTATAGCTGAAGAAAAATAACCTTACCTAAGATTATCTCAGCTTTATGAGAAAAATATCTTGATGCTCTAAGAAAGATCAATAATAGGTTGGAAAACAGTAATTACTTAGTTATTTGATATGGAGAGCTATATGCCATCTATGGTCATGCAGAAGTAATATACCCTCTAAAACATAATGCTTTTCCATTAGATAAACTTAAAAATCAAATTTTTCATGGAGGCAAACTAAAAGCCATTTTATGTTCTTCCTCCATCTTGCTATTTTTCACTGTGTACACAGCCACACATATATACTGAATATAATATTTCACTAATAAAACTACAGCAATGTAAGGCCCTGAAGTACTTCTGAAAAACTTCTCAAGACACAGGGAACAACTGCACTAGAGTAAGGTATATAATCATTGGTATTATTGGGGGACACACACCAACCAACCAACCAACCAAAAACACAACAGTGGACAAATTTCATCAAACTCATAAAACAGCTATAAACTTGTATGCATATATGTGTGTGTACAAGGAAGTAGAAAAGGGAAATATGTTTATTCTCCTCATAAGAGCAATATAGGAATTCATTATTCATCATCAATGACATACAGCCTAAGAATTTTCAATTAAAATTAGTGACACCTTTGATACACTCCTTTTTGGGCTGTCAAGAATCAGTATCAGGAAGCCAATAAAATATTGAACCATAACATGTACAACGTATATTTCCTTTTCTAGAAATAATAACTAGAATTGTCCATTATAAGGTAAAACCAGGAAAAGTTCTACATTGGAAAGAGAAGTAAGTGTATGTTTGAGAGTGTTTTGGCTTTGTTTAGCAAATATTGATGCATATACTTATATTTTGGTCCATGATCTATATCTCATTTCTGAGGTGACCTTCTTGGCTGCCCTTCTTCACCCCCTCCCTAATCCATCTACTTCTGGGTTTTTTTATCATATGATCTAATTGGCTGTTCATATCTGCATTAATACCTCCTTTACCCACTGTAAAAATGAAATCCTGCAATCCATCTTTTTTCTACAAACTATTAAAAAATAGCTTAAAAAATCTGTGAAATTACCACCACTACAAATCAGCCATAACTATGCATTCTTACATCTCCTTGCTATGAAACATTGGTATTTAGTGTAGGTAATGGTGTTCCCCAGTGGTCAGTACTGGGTCCAGTCCTGTTCAACTTATTCATCAGTGACCTGGATGAAGGGATGAAGCAAGTTTGCTGATGATACAAAACTGGGAGGAATGGCTGATTCACCAGACGGCTGTGCTGCCATTCAGCAAGACCTGGACAGGCTAGAGAGCTGGGTAGAGAGGAACCTAATGAAGTTCAACAAAGGCAAGCATAAAGTCCTGCACCTAGGGAGGAACAACCCCATGCACCAGTACAGGCTAGGGGTTGACCTGCTGGGGAGCAGCTCTGCAGAGAAGTACCTTGGAGTTGTGATGGACAGCAAGTTGACCACAAGTCAGCAGTGTGCCCTTGAGGCCAAGAAGGCCAATGGGATCCTGGGGTGCATTAGGAGGAGTGTGGCCAGCAGGTCAAGGGAGGTGATCCTCCCTCTCTCTACTCTGCCCTGATGGGGCCACACCTGAAGTACTGTGTCCAGTTCTGGGCTCTCCAGTTCAAGAGAGACAGGGAACTACTGAAGAAGGTCCAGTGGAGGGTTGCAAAGATGATTAGGGGACTGACACCTCTCCCTTATGAGGAAAGGCTGAGAGAGATGGGCCTTGTTTAGCCTGGAGAAGGGAAGACTGAGAGGGAATCTTATCAATGCATACAAATATCTTAAGGGCGAGTGTCAAGAGGATGGGGCCAGGCTCTTTTCAGTGGTGCCCAGTGACAGGACAAGGGGCAGCAGGCACAAAGTACAACACAGGATATTCCATCTGAATATAAGGAGGAATGTCTTTACTTTCAGAATGACAGAGCACTGGAACAGGCTGCCCAGAGAGGTTGTGGAGTCTCCTTCTCTGGAGACATTCAAAGCTCGCCTGGACACGACTCTGTGCAATCTGCTCTGGGTGAACCTGCTTTAGGCAGGGGATTGGACTAGATGATCTCAAGAGGGTCCTTCCAACCCTGACCGTTCTGTGATTCTGTGTTGCCCTTTTGGACCTTCTCCTGAATCTTGGGATCCTAACATGAGTTCCACATGACAGAAAGACCAGATCATTAGCTGAGATTATAAGGAACGTATTCATTGTTATTCACTCAGATATATAAAACCAGGAATACCATCTTACTAGCAAAACAGTTGTGATGTACCTATGCTGTATAGCAAGAACAAATATACTTCCTGAAAAAGAGTTTTGTAAATTTCATTTTCCCATTCGTTTCTTTTCCAATTAGGCAGTGAAACCTGGAATGGTAGTGACAATGGAAATGAAAGGTAACAAATGCCAGAAGGAGAAGCTCTGAACCAAAAAAAGTAAAATTCTTTACTTATAAAAGGTGTTTTGAATTTTTATTTTCAAATTTGATACTTATTCAACAGTAAAATAATGCTGTGGTTATGTTGTTAAGTTGTTCCAGTGAGTGGGAAATACTGCATATTTATGGCTTTTTTTAAGAAAAAGGGCAGAAGAATTTAACATTCTAGAGCACTCTATCAAATAAATGATTAAATAAATCATTGTATTGGAGAAAAAAAATGCTTTATTTTTTTTAAACTGCAGCTTTTGTTTATATATTACTATGCTGTTATGGGGGAAAAAATCTATTATTTCTGATTGAGTGAAGTGGTCCATAATATAGTAGTTTGAAAACAAAAATAAAAACATCTGGATTTAGCTTTTTAGCTTGTAGGTAAAAGTAGAAAAAAAAGTTCTTCTAAGTGAGCTGTGAAGAAGCAGCAGCATATTAAATGAATGAGGTCATATTTTGAAAACACTTCGTTCAACCTATTCTTTACTTTTAAAAAGTACATTTATTTTAAAAAAGTAAAATTCTTTACTTATAAAAGGTGTTTTGAATTTTTATTTTCAGTGTTTCAAAAGTACTTGTAGTTTATTTGATATATAATAGAACCCCTTTCTCCACAGCCATACCAGTCCAGCAGGAAACTGGCTTTATGACACCTTCATTTTGTATTTATGAGACTATGCTATTTTCCACACCATACAGAAGAATGCATAGCTGATTAACATATCTACTTATTTGCTGTTTCCTAAAATGAATCAACACCCAGCCAGTTTTAAGAGTTTTTCTGCAGTGTTTGGACGATAACCTGTCTCAAACATTGATTAAAGTATTCAGCAGTCTAATATTCAGCTTTCAAAATATGGTCGAAGCTTTCTGTGTCTAATGGGTTTGCATGGCAAGGTTTTGGTAGCAGGGGGGCTAAGTGGTGGCTTCTGTGAGAAGATGCCAGAATCTTTGCCCATGTCCATTGGAGAGAATGCCAGCCAGCTCCAGGACAGACCCGCCACTGCCCAAGTCCAAGTTAATCAGCAATGGTGGTAGCGCCTCTGTGACAGCATATGAAGGAGGAGAAAAAAAAAAAATATCTACGACAGTGTGAGAGAGAATCAGAACCATCAGTTACCATCAGAAGGTAACAGAACTTAAAAACGAGGCTTTAGGTTTATTTTTTGTGAAATTTTCTCCTGAAAATGATGGGGTTTCTTCTAAAATTCCATATTATTTCTAACATTATACCTGGCATTCTGTTACCAATGAGGTAGTATAACAAGTTTTATCTTCAAGTAAGTTATGTTTTATAGCATATGACTTGCAAATTGTGAAAATGAATTATTTTAGTTCTGATACCCCATTTATCAACACTGTTGAAATCCACTATAAATCTGCCAAAGCCTTGTCATAGGCCTACTTTAGGCTAACACAGGCCTATGCCTTAGCAGGGGCCAACACAGACTTCCTCATCACTCACCACTATCTAGCATAAATTCCTCATAGTTTGTTCATAGTTGCACCTCTGGGGAATCTTTTTTCTGTTATGGAGGATTTTAAAGTAGGTATTATCAGTTTACTGAAATGAAACTTCTGCTGCAAAAAGCTTTGATAGCAAACCAAGATAGGGTAACCGGAAGCTATAACTTTACTGTCTTGCCAAATCTCTGTATTTTGATTGGGCCTGTCACGCTTTGATCATGTGCACATAGAAGCTAATAGCAATTATTGGATAGGTAACATAGTGTTATAACTATAAAAGACAGCAGCACCTCTTGGAAAGAGATAAGAATCATCCATCAAGACCCTCTGTCTCCCACTGAACAGAATAGCACTTAGCCACTGATTTGATTTGGGTGACTCAGCAAGCTGAATGTGAGGTATCAAACTGCTATAGCTTATTATGTTTTGCTATATTTGTGTACAACACATGCAGATTAACAAGGATTTATCGTGTCCTTCCTTCTCGATCCCATCAAAAGCAGCAACGAATCATCTTTCCATTCAGTTTGCCCAGGAACCCAGCTTGATTCTCAGCCTAGCTCCTTCCCACAAAAAATGGGCAAATACCTGGAGACTTATCATTTGCCATCTGAAATAATTACTCCTATAGTTCCTTCTCCCCTGAATATTCTGATTATAGAGCTTATGTCTCAGTGATTCTAAGTCATGTTATCATTCAGGTATTGAGATCCTTGAATGATGAAGGCTGTCTATTCAATTAGTACACGTACTTTAAAATTAGTTCATGTTTACTTCTGTAGTGTGTTTACATGGCAAGGTTTTGGTAGTGAGTGGGCTACGGGGGTGGCTTCTGTGAGAAGCTGCCAGAAGCTTCTTCTATGTCCATTGGAGCCAATGCCAGCCAGCTCCAAGACAGACCTGCCGCTGGCCAAGGCCGAGCTAATCAGTGACGGTGGTAGCGGCTCTGTGATAGCATATTAAGAAGGGGGGGGGGAAATATCTGCGCTAGTGGGAGAAGAGAGGAGTGAGACTATGTGAGAACAACAACTCTGCAGACACCAAGGTCAGTGAAGACGGAGGGAGAGGAGGTGCTCTAGGCACCGGAGCAGAGATTCCCCTGCAGCCCGTGGTGAAGACCAGACCATGGTGAGGCAGGCTGTCCCCCTGCAGCCCATGGAGGTTCACAGTGGAGCAGATATTCACCTGCAGCCCATGGAGGACCACACACCAGAGCAGATGGATGCCTGAAGGAGGCTGTGACCCATGGGAAGCCCACACCGAAAAAGGTTGGCTGGCAGGACTTGTGACCCCATGGGGGACACACACTGGAGCAGTGTGTGAAGAACTACAGCCCGTGGAAGGACTCACGCTGGAGAAGTTCATGGAGAATTGTCCCCCATGGGAGGGACCCCATGCTGGAGCAGGGGAAGAGTGTGAGGAGGAAGGAGTAGCAGAAACAATGTGTGATAAACTGACCATAACCCCATTCCCCTGCACCGCTTGGTGGGGAAGGTAGAGAAATCAGGAATTAAGTTAAGTCTGGGAAGAAGGGAGGGGTGGGAGGAAGGTGTTTTTTCGGATTTGATTGAAATAAATTAAACTAATTTTCCCCAAGTTGAGTCTGTTTTGACCGTGAGGTAATTGCTGAGCAATCTCCCTGTCCTTATCAAAACCCACAAGCCTTTTGTTATATTTTTTCTCCCCTGTCTGTTTGAGGAGGGGAGTGATATAGCAGTTTTGGTGGGCACCTGGCAATCTGCCATGGTCAAACCACCACACTATTTTGTTTGATGCATGTTTTTTTGATGGATCATTTTTTCCACTCTCTTGAAAAGTGCAAGTTAAAATAATTGGTTTGTGTTTTGCCATTCTAATAATATGGTCATAAGTATTGTATTATTTGCATAGGTAAAACTGAAAGTGTTTAAGGATACCAGAGTGAAACAGAACTTAATGCACAGTATTTCAAATCTACATGACAGCCATTGAGCATGTGAGTTCTAACTAGCAAAATTTAATGGTTGGAGGAAAATGAGGAATACAGTCATTTGGTCATTACATGAATGATACAGTGCTGAAGAAAATAAATAAAAGTGCCTTTTTTTAAACACTTATAGATTCACCTTACATGACATTAATAGCAGTCACAAAAATATTGTAAATTAAAAAATTCAGGTTGAGAAGTCTAGAAACTGGATTAAGGCAAATGAAACTGTTAGAGTTGTGTATGAAGTCATGAATTAAATCTTGATGCTACTGGAGCATATGAAGATTTAACCTTTAGTTCAGTGGTTATTCTTCAATGCCATTCCATGCCATTATTTTTACTTGGGAGTATATGATTTCCATCACTTCCAGCAACTGAAAAATTGCTTTAAACACACTTAATAAAATTACATATTTAGGCCAAGGTTTAGGGCATTTTTGCTTCCAGTTATCTCAAAATTAAAATGCACTTTTAATGTATGTTTTTCCAGTACTACTTTTACACTTCGTTGTAATCTTAATAAACTATTGTATTTGTTTATGAAAGGGTATGCCCTTTTTTTCTCCAGAGAATTAATTTTACAGAAGTTGTACTTTCTTTTAAAAAAAAATCACTTATATCTATCAAATTACTTTATTGAAAAGTTTTAAATTACTGGATGCCAAACTGAAGAGAGTTGATATATAGACAAGAAAACTAATTTTACTACAAAAAGCAAAGTGAATGTCCCTAATTAATCATGATGAGGGTAAACTTTGACCTGGTAGTTTGCCTATGAACAAACAGAATGGAAAACCCAAGCTGTGAAAGGACCCCCAAACGATCAGAACCTGAGATTGTACCATGATCTTTCACCAATATAAGAGGATTTTCTTGGTAGTGTAAAAGATTAAATATTTTCAGCTACAGATACTACCTCTCGAACAGGGGTCCTCAAATACGGCCTGCGGGCCAGATATGGCCCCCCAGGGTCCTCAATCCAGCCCCCGGTATTTACAGACACCCCCCCCCCCCCCGTTGGGGGTTGGGGGGGGAAACCAAGCAGCCGCAAATGACTGCCTGCCACTTCGCGCGCCGGCCCCCTGTTTAAAAATTTTGAGGACCCCTGCTCTAGAATGTCATTCATTTCAATTCAGACCAGTTCAAAAAAGAGGAAAAAGTATGTTCCAGGTTAAGTGGTAATATAATAACTTCCAGCATAATTTTTGTGAGTGTCATTTCCACTTCCCTCATCGCAAAGAATGTATTATGTTTTTTTTCATTAACAGACAGTAGAATTCAGGAAACAGTAACATCTAAGGAAGTCATTGGCAGATAATAGTTGGGATTGACTGAAAAGCAGTCTGAATGTGAACCTTGCTCTGCTGTTATCCTGCAACACAGGATTTCATTCACCAGAGCTGCTATTTTAGTTTCTTTCAAAAGTACCCAATTCACAGGGTTAAATTAAGTTTTCAGGTCATATATAAGTTATATATAAATAAATGGAGTATTCATGGTTCCTTAAAAATACAATACTAAGAGTCAAATTGTGGATTAGAGTCAAGAAGTTACCTTGTAATGGTAAATCTAACCTCTAATTGCTAACTGAAGAATGAGATATACCAACACAAATAGCAAAAGTGGAATCTGTTATACAAGCCTAACTACTGTGAAAAAGAATATATTTTTAAGCTTTCCTTGCATTAATGTTTATTGGTGAATTCTATTCCACAGATATTCCTATTTCAATAGTTTATAAGTAAGTCTACAGAATTATTCTGCAATAGCACAATTAAACAATTTATCTCTTCATGACATTTCAAATCATTATCCTAGGAAAAGTGACATACTGAAATCTCAGAGGTCAGAAAGAATTGGAATGTTTTACCCATTTTATGGGAAACATACAGGATGACATTCAAACACAATCAACAATGGGGAAACATTACTGTAAAATGAAAATATCAACCTTGTTAAAACCTTTAATTTAATAGACACTTTAAAACATTAATATAAGGGACTATCTTTGGCTGATCAAACTGCATTACCCAAATGCCATTCAATACACAGACTGTGTATTCACTAGATATAGGATGAAAAATAAATGAAAATTCAATTAAATAAGATGACATATTATAATATAATTGTATTTATAATTACAAAAATAAAAAAATATTTCTTGTTATTTATTTTATATGTAGAAACTTCAGTTTGCCATTCTAAACTGAGAGACGGCAAAATCTAATATCCTATACTAAACTGGCCTCTGGGAACTAGTCATTAGTAATGCTAGCCTCAGAATGACCATAGTTAAACCACAACTTTGCTTTGCAGTTTTATTAATAGATGTCTTGATAATTTAAAATTTAATGAGTGTAGCAATTTGCAAAGATTTTTATTGCTGAAATTCCCAATAGCAAGTAAGATCTGTCCTATTTGTCACAAACTTAGGTTGAAGAAAGGTTTGTTCACAAACAGCAGGTGATGAAAGAAATGTGGCATTATAAAAGACAACAGAACTTCGAGTTCTACCACTAATGCAACAAACATTATTTTAATATAATAATACACAATCAATTGTTTATTTATATAACACCAAAAAGCCACAACTAAAATATATATTTCCTACACACTGTGATCACTGACATCTCTGGTAACAGGACTGCAGCACTGAGCCTGATTCAGACATAAATATATTCAGATATTACTTTACATCATACTCTGATCATCTGAACCCATGCATCGCTACTGAAATCAGAAGCCTTCTGAACTATTTCTGCAGCTGTGGCAAAGCTAAATCTGAGATGTGGGACATAACTAATTTGCTTTTAAGCAAATGCAATGAATTTCAAACAAAGCACACCAGAGGAAGCAGTACCAACCCAAGCAATGAATACACAGTTTTCATTGGAAAACTATTCTTCTCTCTCCCTTTTAAAATCTTTTCTTATTTTGCCATGCCAAAATTTGGAGATTATTAATAACTTAGGGAAACTTGCAATACATTTGAAGGAAGTTCACTTTGTATTCAGAAGCAGCTCTTCATCATAAGGCACATCTGCTTACATTATAGTATGTTTAGAATTCAGTATTCTGTTTTACCGAGTTTAGAGTACACATTTGCAGTATTGAATTTAATGGGTTTGAATGCTTACATTTCCTATATTTTTCTCCTTAATACTTTCAGATCAGAATTACACAAGCACATTAAAGAAAAAAACAATTGTGTTGCTAAAATAACATTTCAGACAATCAGAACTACCATTTCAGAACTGATTCAAGTTTAACTGTAAATGGATTACTCTAGGATCAAACCACATTTACCAATGTGATAGTGGAGACAATTGTAAGTTGCAGAAAAAAACCCTTGAAAATATTTATGTCCAGTTGTTCATTTTTAGTCTGATATCTGTAATTACCTCACTTTGTTTTTTAAATTAAGATAAAACAGTAAAAGAATTAGTCAACTTTATACCTCTAATATATGTGAGCTCCATAAAAAATACCAAATCTAATTGTCAACAACCTATTTATGTGTATTTCCTTTTTGAAAAACATTAGAAGATATTGTGTTTCATTGTTAACAAAAGATTTAGAAAATAAAAAGATATTACAGTTAAGATAAGAAGCACTACAACTATACTCTCCTCCTACCTGCTTCTTATTGCAACATAAGGCAAAGCAAACCCAGACTCCAAATTTTTAGTGTGCCTCCAATGTAATGCTGTTTCTGGGCTGTGCTCTGCAATTCTCAGTACTACTTCTGATTTGTTTACCAGGGTGCTAATTAAAGGCTCATGTGATGGTGGGGTTTTGTGATGTAAACATCTACATAGAAAGTGAAATTATTTGCCCCATACCAGCTATCAGATGGTAACATTTTTCAGATTTCAAACTTTGTCCAAAATGCAGGACTGTAGTAAATATTGCAATATAATACTTCTGCAGTTGACTGCCACATTTTAAACTCGGGAATATTATTTGTACAGACAAGTTGCAAAGTTGAACACTTAAAAGTTAGGAAATGATGAATTAGCATTATTAGTGCAAAAATACAGCTGTACCTTCATGCTTTGTATGGAATTGATTTTTAAACTTAGCAATATCCATATCAATGGTGAGCCTCATTGCACTCTAATGTGCAATTCATGCAGTAATAGAAGGAACAAAGTATTCTCCTTCATCTAAATTTCTCTCAACCAAAGACTCCCAAGATTAGGGAGGACTGAAGAAGAGTGGAATTACAGTTGTGACTGCATGTACAACCCAACAGAGCAGTCAGAAGTAAAGAAATAATGTCTCTTCTTTGAGTCCTTGTCTGTAAGTATAGTCAGACTGCAAGTGTTTCCGTTGTACTCTGCAACACAGTACCTAAAGGAAAATTCACAGTTTCCCTATTTGATAAAGACTAAAGGATGATCTTTCCAAAGACAAAACAACTCCTACAAGATTAGGAAAAATATGATTCTCAATGGAAGTGTGACTGGAACTGGCAATTCCACAGATATCAAGCAGCCAGGTGATTAGTATTCATAGTATGATGAGTATTCAACTGTTAGGAATAAACTGAAATTAGACACTCTGAAGGTCCCCAAAAGAAAATCATGTGAGACAAACTAGATTGAGGAGTTCCTTGATCCTTGGTCTTGCCTTATCAGTGAAGGTATGTGTGTGGGGAGGGGGGGGAGGGGGTGGGGTGGAAAATATGCACCAGTGCTTCTGAACATGGCATCAAGAATGCATTTTATATTGATCAAAGAGCTGGCCTCTGTTACAGTAGAATTTCAGACACTTCATCTTTGAGGAAAAAAGATTTGTGTCTGGGAAGACACAATTCTGAAAGATTTAGATTAAAACTTCCTCTTGAAACTGCACTTCCCTGCCTTTTGATGAAAAAAACACAGCACTGTACCAGCTATTAGGAAGAGGATTAACTCTATACCAGCCAAAACCAGGACATATGGATAATGTCATCTGTGATTATCTGAATATGCTGTTTCAAGATGAACAGAAGGAAGACATGACAAGCTCTGAGTTGTCAGAACTCTGAGCTCTGTGACATTGATAACTTGCACGTGTTACTAGGCGACTCATCTCTCTGAACCACAAGAGCAGTATTAGAGACTGCCATTCTGGACAGGGTTATGAAAACGAAAGGACTTTCCTATGCAAATACAATACAGAATTAGCCACCAGTGCAGGGATATGGGGCAGAAACCTACATAACCATTGTGTAGCAGACTTTCAGTCATTAGACCAAGAAAAACATCTGAAGCCTTCTCATCCAAAAGTTTGCCACGGGAAGTCACGTAGATACATGCAGACAGATGCTCCAAAAGGGACAGATTATTTTTTAATTTTTTTTAAACTTAAGACCAAAACTAATTTGTATGCATAATGAGTTTTGTTAGTGTAATGGGTTTACCTGGCAAGGTTTTAGTAGTGGGGGGTGTGTGTGTGTGCTGCAGTGGTGGCTTCTGTGAGAAGACACCAGGGGCTGGCCCCATGTTAGCAACAGCCAGTTCCAGAGAGCTCCAAAATGGACCTGCCACTGGCTAAAGCTGAGCCAATCAGTGACACTAGTGGCATATCTGTGATAATATATTGTTAAAAGGTTAAGAAACCCCTGCAAAACAGCTGAGAGAGGAATGAGAAAAAAATGAAACAATTCTACAGGCACCTAGGTCAGTGAAGAAGGAGGAGGAGGAGCTCCAGTCACCAGAGCAGATTCCCCTGCAGCCCACTGTGAAGACCATGATGGCACAGGTTGTCCCTCTGCAGAGCATGGAGGACCATGTCAGAGCAGATATCCACCCTGCAGCCCACAGAGGAGCCCATGCAGGAGCAGGTTTTCTGGCAGGAAATGCGGCCCATGGAGGACCCATGCAGGAGCAGTCTTATCTTGAGGGACTGTACCCTGTGGAAAGGACCTATGCTGGAGCAATTGTTGAAGAACTGCAGCCAGTGTGAAGGAGCCACATTGGAGAAGTTTGTGAAGGACTGTATCCCATGGGAGGGACCCCATGCTGGAGCAGGGGAAAAGAGAAAAGAGTGGCAGAGATGAAGTGTTATGAACTGATCACAGCTCCCATTCCCCATCCCCCTGCACTGCTCAGGGTGGGAGGAGGTAGAAGAGTCAGGAGTGAAGTTCAGCCTAGGAAGAAGGGGGGGGGGGGGGGGGGGGGGGGGGGGGGGGGGGGGGGGAATATTAT